>NW_027466132.1:72500-232500 GCF_046127955.1 Nelusetta ayraudi | reverse complement strand
GGGATGCACCGATACCACTTAAGAGTACAGGTAATTGCATTTTCGTACTCACCGATACCGATATTGAGTACTTCATGAGGCCATTATACATTATAAAATTACTTTGATTTTTTTTTTTTTTTAGTTTTCCACAGCTGTTCTGTTATTTCAACTGCAGTACAAACACAAATTTTCATATACATACATATACAACTTGTGTTGCGGTATCGGCACATGTTTTATGAGTACGAGTGGATTAATCAAACCTGATATTGGTACCGATACCCGATACTGGTATCAATATCGGTGCATTCCTACTTGTACATATATATACATATTATATAAAAAAAAGGGCCTCCACATCGCAAAGTCAATAAAAGCAGAAAGAGAAACTCATTGCCTGAGCAGGGGATCATAATCAGCCTGCATCGTATGATGTTGGGCCTGCTACTGCCTTTTTCAACTCCTCTTGTACTTTTGCTTCCCTAAAAACCTGTCAAAGCCCATTTGTTTGTCTCCAGGCAAAGAGAGCTGTTTTGAGCGTATAGTCTCCCGTTTTGGCACTAACATTACGTATGTTGTGGTTGGCGATGGGAAGGACGAAGAGCATGCTGCCAGCCAGGTAAACATGCTTTTTCCAAAACTCTGACCCCTCTGACCATGTGACCTCCCCCCATCCCCTACTTCCCCCCCCTTGTGTTTTTTTGTTTTTTTTTTTATCTGTGTTTTTGCAGGAAAAGAGAGTTGCTTTGAGCGCATAATGCAAAGGTTTGGCAGGAAGGTAGTATATGTAGTAGTTGGGGATGGTGTGGAAGAGGAGCAGGCGGCCAAAAAGGTAATGGATCCACGAACCTCCCCCCGTGACCCCGCCCTAGTCCTCGCCGTGTGAGCTCGACTGGACAAAAGCCTGCCTTTGTTTTGCTGTAGGAGCTTTGTGTTGGCGTTTTCTGTTTCTACCTGCTGTGCTCTGATTTCTGTTCCACGGGACGGGGGATCTAAGTTGCAGCTTTTAGACTTTTTTTTAGAAATGTCTGGTCTTGTTTTCAACATTTTACATCTTCTTCTGAAAATAGCCAGCGGATTAAGCTACGGTTATATCACAAGAGCAAGTGATATACTAAATCACAGATGTTTGCATATTAGTCCCATCTGTTCTCCAGCTGTGGGTTCTATTCTTCATGCTGGGTCCTGGGATTGCACAAGGAACACTTTGGCATTATGGGAAAACATGCATCGTTCTGAGGATTTTTTTTTTTTTTTGCATGTCAGCGAGAGGTCACAGCAGTACATTAACTTTTTCCAGGCGAAGTAACCCTTTCTTTTAGGCACACTAACCTTTTAAGCCGCCTGGACGTCATAAAACCTAAACTTCAGTATTGTTGACCATTTTGACCACAAGAACTCAACTTTTTTTTTGTAGCCTAAAAAGAAATAATGAAGGACATTTACTGTGTGCACACGGCAGGTATTCCCTTTTGAGCTTTAGCAATAAAATGGTGCCCTTGGTACCGTGACAACAAACAAAAGCAGTACAAGAGTTCATCGACTCTCCACGCCAATGCAGATGAGCGCTTCATCCAAAATGCCAAACTCTTCCTGTAGGCCATGTGATCTGCATGGATTTTGTGTGCGGTGCTTTGTGCAAAGCAAGCAGCTGCAGGGTCACTGTAGTGTAGCTGGCATGTCGTTTGGGTGGCGGTGTGACTGTCCCAGAAGGCCGCTGCCATGATTCACACTTGCAATTTTCTCCTTCTGTTCTTCTGCAGCACAACATGCCTTTCTGGAGGATATCCAGTCACTCTGACCTGCTGGCGCTACACCAAGCACTGGAGTTTGAGTACCTGTGACTGCGTTCAACAGCACGGACGGACTTGCAGCCAGGCAGCCCTCTTCCTTTTGTATATCTATTTAAGAACAACACACTGAGTTTGGGATATTTTTTTTTTTCCTCAAGTCTGGGTTACAAACTCTAAATGGTCTTAAAGCAGGAGGAGGTTAAGGTCAGGCGAGGCAGAGGGGGTTAAAGATGACTGAACTACCCAGTTGTTGCGCACTGGGAGTGGACGCTGTGAAAACCCCGCCTCTTCCTGCAGCTGTAGCAGTAAGCCCGTCGAGGCTTCACACCTCCCTGGGACTGGGACTTTTCTACTCGTCGTTTGGTTTTGTTTGCTGCACCCTGGATGGTTTTGGGTCTGCTGGTGAACTTGGGAAGAACATCAAATGAAACCTCTGTATCAGGAGCATTTTTTTTTTTTTTTTTTTTTTTTTAATCGTTTTCCTTGGTGGCACAATCAATGCAGCCTGTGACAGAAACTTATGTAAATTATTTACAATAAAAAAAATCAAGGAAAAAAAAAAAGGTAGTGGATGTTTTTCCCAAGAAAAGTTTAAGCTTTTTTCTTTACGTTACAGATTTTTGTAATATGGGGTGTCATTTGTCATGATTTGTTGTGCCTTAATGTGTTTGAATACCTTCTATTCATTCAGAACGTATGTAGATATAAAAAAGACTTTCAAATGAACTCCGCATTTTGACTTGTGATATTTGTGACAGGCTGATGCTTCATATTCTAAACACCGTAGAAAGTTTCAAAAAGCCAGCAGCCATATTAAGAGTATCCATAGAAACTCAACATCTTGACAAACACCTGCAGAAACACTGTTAACTTCCTGTTATAAAAAAAAATTATATATACATATAATGGCCATAATGCCATCTAAGTTTTGAAATGTATAAGAACACCACACTGAGTTGTTGTTTGTTTTGTTTTTTTAGCTTATTTGTGATGACTTAGATAATGGAATAAACACTCAAATCAGCAGGGTAATTTCAACATTTTATTGACACCTTATTTCTTGCTCTTGAAGTACTCCTCAATCACATCCTTTGCCTGAGACTCCTTGCCATAGTCCTGTAGAGAAAACATGTAAAGTGTGTGTTTAACCATCTCAGAAAGTTTATTAAAGCTTGTTTGAAAAAAAAAAAAATACAAAAAGTCACGAGCAGCTGTAAAGCTAAAGGTGAAAAATAGTCATTCTGGTCACTAATGTGACTTGTAGCATTTCCTCTCCTGATTTGCAGACATTCAAAATAAGGCAACGCAGCAGGTTAACTAGCTGTGAGCAAAACTACTGTAGAACTCAAACAGCAATGACTTGTAGAGCCTAAATGGACAATTTGTCCCTTAAATTACATAAACCCAGATATCATTTGAACAAAGTACTGCAACAGACAGCCACAACAGGTTTAATATTTTCTACTAAGATACATACATTTGATATGTATGGATGTATCATATGTACATGCTGCATTCCTTCATTCACATGACTGGTATTTCCTGCTCAAGATAAATTTATTCCTATTATAAAACAACTGGATCTGGAGGGAAAGTTTACTCGCCGCACAAACCTTCTGGCTCTCATTGAAAAATAAAAAACACAAATAAAACTAACATTACACAGCATTGTCATTTCACACATGTAGCCATACTCAGGGACCCCAACCACCACAGACAGACGGTGGGGCTCGTACACTGGCCGTCATCTTGCCAATTTTCACAACAAACAGCTGCATGGCAAAAAGCACATGCACCTGGACCTGATTGGCTGATACATCTCTGAGCTCACATGAGCCGACTAGTCATGGAAGAAGCTCGTTTTGGTTACTTTTATTAGTCTTTGGCCTGAACATCAAAGCAGGATTATTCAAAAGGAATTTACCTTGACCACGACACAGCTGCAGCCCACCACCTTGCGGGGTTTGCCGTCACGGTCAATTTGGCACAGACCAACCCATTCGCCGAGCTTCTTGTTGTCATCGACCTTAAAAAAAAAAAGAAGAAGAAAATAAGTAAACTTGTAGAACTTACCAAACAAACATATTTGTTAGTGTTCGATGTAGAGACAAGGGATTTTTTCAAATAAATGTCCTGTGACACGATGTGGGTGATGAGCTGCATCTCAGAAAGAAATTGGGTAACAGTGGCAATTTCCTCATAGTATTCAGTAGAGGGAGCCAAATTATCATCAGCAATGCAGCAGAACACCACAGCAAAACTATTCAGGAGTTTCCTAAACAAAACATGTGAAAGCACACCTGCACACGGTGCCAAACAGAGGATGCAGGGCCAACACCTTACCTTGATCAGGTTGATCTGGTGCTCAGCGCACAGGGCTTCCACCAGCTTGACGTACATTGGCTCGTCGCAGTTGGCTGCAAGGGCGCAAAGGTAGGCCTGACGCCTGCAAAAAAGGGTCAGGGGTCAATCCAAAACCGGGACAGAAGATGTGTACAGGTGTGGAAATCAGATGCTTCATCTCAGACAAAAAATTGGGTAACAATGGCGGTCTTCCTCATAAGAACTCAGTAGAGGGAGCCAAAATGTCATCAGTGATACATTTGGTTGGCAAAATGAGCCATAAACTGCTGCTTCACTTACTTGTCCAGTGCCTTGGTGGACTCCCGGATGCCACGGGCAAGGCCATCGTGAATGAGTGCGGTCTTGAGCACTTCTGGGAGAGCAGTGTTGACATCCATTACACCTCCAGCTGCAACGCTGCACCAGTAAGAGCATCAGAACAACTTTTGAGACTCAAACACAAGGAATGGTGTCGCGTGAGGACATTCGAGTCGTGCTTCCGACATGTCAGGATGGGGATTATCACTCATTGGAGAGTGAAGGGGTATCCGACGTTGTAAATGTCATCATTCATCGGGAAGCTCACGTAGCGAAAAGTCGGCGGTAACTTTTACACACAGAACGGACCGAGCCAAACCATTTCACGGTGCTAGCACAACGTTTGACTTGATTAGCAACATGATTTTGACATTCACGTTGATGAACTCACGTCTCACTGAGCTCAAAAGCTACATCACAAGAACAGATGAATTGAAAGGCCCACTGCGTTTACCATTACTTAAAAAACAGCAATTTTAAAAGGCAAAAATTAATTAAAATCCAACAATCAAGGTTTAGCAATTCGGCATTCGCCATGCTCACCCTTCCTCGGCCATTGTTGGATTAAGGTGGATGTTTGAGTTAAAGACCTGCAATAAACAACAGATATGGAAGAGAAGTTAGTATAATGTGTGAATCGTTCACTTTACTTAACTTTGAGGTTCGGATGTTTGATTAATCCAGCAGATTGCGCTCGCGGATGGGGAAACGTACCTGTTTCTGCTCTGTGGCAGTGCGAAAAGAGGACGTCATAAACTCGCGACATGAGTTTAATACCGCAAGGCCCCGTCCGCTCTTTCAGTGGTGTCCTGTGCACTGCCTGTTTTTTTTTTTTTTGTTTTGTTTTTTTTTTTAATGTATTTTATTTTTGAGTCGACACGTTTTATATATATGAACAGACTGTGGGGAAATATAATAAATCTTCGTCGATCATCGTTTGAACCCCAGATCTAGTCTTAAGGATGAAAAAACTCATGGACTACTCTGAAATTTCACAAACCCCATATCACAGTCAGTCTCCTTATTGCAGAGTATAAGGACAAGGACACACGCATTTTATTCAAAAGCTAATTATTATTTGCCTAAAGCCTCATGACATTGTGAGACCTTGACTTTAAACATCTTGTCTGAAGTCATAGACAAGTTTGCAAGATACCCCAAGCTGTTTGGGTGTCATATTAGACCCAGAAAGGGGGAAGGGCTGACAGTTATGACAGTACAGTGTATCTTGACTTTCTAATGTCTTATAGAATGTGCATGTTGCATAGCATGTGCCAGCAGTCGCCCCCCAACAAAACATAATGAAGATATGTATTTTGATTCAGCAACAAAACCAATGCCAACAAAACCCTCAGGCAGTGAGTACAACAATCTGGTATAAAACACGTTTTTATTTGAGTTTGAAGTTCAGACTTGTACAAACCAAAATTCTGTGGTTCATTAAAAAAAATATTTCCACATTCCTGTCAGTCATGCATATATATTTTTTATTGAGTATTATTTAATACAAATGAATAAGACTTTGTTTAAAAAGAGAGAGAGAGAGAGAGAGAGAGAGAGAGAGAGAGAGAGAGAGAGAGAGAGAGAGAGAGAGAGATGTATATGGCAGCTCAGGTGCCTCCCAGGTCGCCACCATTCCTGTTAGAGTTTGAGGAACTTCTCCAATTCTTCACATTCAACTGCATTGAAAAATGCAGCAAAGTCCTAAAAGAAAAAAAAAAAAAATTTACAAAGAAAAGTATGGTATTAAGGTCACATTTGCAACATTGATTTTAAATCCAAAAGTATTGTACACTTAAGGAAAATCGTGACTATTTGACAAATCTAAAATCTTAACGACCTAGAGGTTGGTAGGAAGTAAATATATCTTGGGGGGGGAGCTCAATCAAGGAGTATTAAGGTACTGGTTCCCTGTTGGAGCCAATGCTCTTGATGTTCTTCTTTCTTTCTTTCAAACGTGTTAACCCTAACCTACCTGATGCCACAATACATGTGTAGGCTTGCTGCATCATCACTAAACGCACTGAGTGGGGCAACACAGAGCAACAACAAACCATTCACACTCAAATTCACGCCTAGAGGCAATTTGGAGTTGCCCAATGTCTTAGGGATGTGGGAAGAAGTAGGAGTAGCCGAAGACAACACAGACAGACACAGAAAAAATGTGGAAACCCGACAGGGGGTAGTGTTTTAGGTGTGTCTCTGCGTAACTGTGCTTTCATGATGCATACACACAGGAATAACAATCACTCAACACATAGCACTTGTGACATCTGTGTGCCTATGCCTGTGTGTGTGTGTGTGTGTGTGTGTATGTGTGTGTGTGCGTGTTGTCGCACTGCTTAAATATCATATAATATGTGAAAATCATATTCAGTCATAAAGCAATTGTTTTGAAGTCTCACTTTGACATTGTGGCCAACCTACCCCACAGTAGATGTCTCCTTTGCATATTTGAGGGGGTAATGCTTTGCTGTCATTCGCAATTCTCCTCATTGCCAGCTTCGCTTCCTCATCTTGAGTAACATCCACAGCTTCGTAACAAATGCTTTTGCTATCCAGGATCATAAAAATCTTTTCCTGGTTTTTCTTTAACTGGAAAATAAAACATTTGTGAATTTGACATGAATCATTGTTCAGTGCTATGGCAGTGACTTATGTGTATATAATTAACTGCATGAAAAAGAGCAGCCAGCGACAGTTTGGTTAAAAGAAACCACCGATCCCTGCGTCCACAATAGAATAGCATATCATGTACCATTATGGCCAAGATGTTTGACATCTAACTAAATAAGACTGTGCTTTCATGAGTAAAGTTAGAAGTAGAAAGAAGGGCTGTTTTACCTCTCGATTGCAGCTGACACTTGAGTAAAACACTTTAAGATCCATATCTGCAAGGGGTGAGCACTAAGAAAAGTGTCGGGTGCGTTCTGGTGTTGTGAGTGCAGGTATGCCGAGCTTGTGCTTTTCTTCACCAACAGACAAGGTGAGCAGGTTTGGACAAGACTCACCTCCTGCCGTCGGCACACCTACTTCTGTTAGCAATCCCAGTTGTAGCCTACACACACACATGAATGTATAAGGCTAAACATGCTGAAACCAACAGAGGTAGAATTAACCAAAGACTGTACATTTATGCAAAGTCTAGTATTCTTTATCTTCATCCCTACCCATTTAAGGAGCTCATCAAACCCCCTCAGGCCTCTGGACATGCGCAGAGCCGTCTGATGGACGCTGCTGACGCCATCCATGAACTCCTCTCTCTCCTGATTTCACTCTCTGTTCCTCCAACTATCTAACATGGCCACAAAGAGCATGTCTCCTAACTCTCCATGTAAAATAGTGCATGCAGTATACTAAAGTATGTGCCAATGATGTTCTGTGCACAATATGAAAGAACTCCCAAGGCAAAGTCTGTCAACATGTGTAATGCCCAACCTTGTGTTTGAAATGTCTAACACCACCAAGTGTGGATTGCTCTGCCCTCTCTTGGACCATTAGATCTTATTCTAAATGAGCAAGAGAGCTTCTGGGAAGCCCTATTAAGCCTATATCAGTCTCTCAATCGATTTCTATCCATCGTATGTCACGTTTAGAATGCAGTTATCTGTTTTACTGGTTTTTGTTTTAGCTGACAAGATGAGCAGGTTATGTTCGTCCTGGAGTATTTCTTTTTAAATCTTCTTAACCAAAGCATTTGAGAATTTTAGCCATTTTCACAAAATGAGTTGTGCTTAAATTGTATATACATTTATAGACGTATATAAACAAGTTTCCATTTATAGAATCACATATTTATTGATCAGCGTACACACAATAAGTGACACAGCAAATTTTCACACAGTAAAAAAAAAAAAGGCTTGATCAAGTTCAGATGCAAATTAGAAATCACCCAAGAAGTATAAAATAATTATCACATGTCCACTTTTTACACAAAAAAATTACGTCACAATCACACATCACAATTTTCTGAACAAATATCACAGCAGATTTCTGAATACATCGTTTTACCTTCTTTCAAAAAAAGAGTAAGAACAGAACAGTCATTTTATTATCTTTGCTGTTTATCTGTTGAACCTTTAGCATTTTTCTTCTGCCTTGCTTTGCAGCCACTGTGTAAAAGTGTATCCTCCTTAGTGTGTTCACACACCGCCTGCAGGGTTGTCGTGTCATGAAATTTTCAACCGCTGAGAACTAACGCTTGGCATTTTGGATACCGGTCTTATGTTGCATTTTAATATTGATGAAACTCACACAACGACTTGGTTAACTCTTGCCGTTATCATGAGAGGACGAGAGGTTCGAGTTCGTAACACACTCTTCCTGCCAGATCTTCTGGGTTCCTCTCAGCAGTACTGTCAGTGTCAACGTCGGCCTTCTTGTCAGGTGTAGCCCTGAAACCAGGCTCAGATGTCCGGCTACCATAATCTCTGAGAGATAATACACAGGGTGACAACTGCAATCACTACGTGTTTTAAGGGTGTTAGATTGAACCAAAATATGTCTTGGCACATAGAAGTTTTCATTGGCAAAGAAATTATCAGCTTGGCCTACCTTCCATCGAACAACCCGTTGCTTCTGTCATCAAAATCGTGTTTTATTGATCCGCCTAGTCGGTTACTAAACTGAACCATGGCCCCTGAGGAATGAACAAAAACCAAATGTCACGATTTACAAGGGGACTACATGATGGAAATATGATGGTGGAAAAACCAGTTGTTATGTAAGGGTATTGCTCGGATTTCAACTCTGAAAATTCCCCCATCCATCTTTCCAATCAGTTAGTCAAAAGAAACCTTTTGTAAATTATTTTTCCAAAAGAAAACAAAACTTGATGGCATTTTCAACATTAAAGGAAGACAAAAAACTGCATCGATATCAGCAACATACCTGTGACTCGGCTTCTCCTTTTCCAGACGAAATAACCACCAACCGCCACGAGGATTATCACCAGCAGTGCTATCAAAACTCCAGAAAGAGGCGAAGTGGAAGAGGTGGCTGCAGGGAACGTGAGATCATTGAGGTGGGGTGACAAAGGTACAAAACAGGAACGAGCGATGACAAACGCAACAGTCGCAATAGCAAACGGGAAAGACCGCCCAAGATTCTCACCTGTAACAATGACTTGCAGTGACTTGGAAGGAACGGAGTAGTAGGGCACGGAAGAGATGTTAACGGCATAGACGCATGTGTATGCTCCCTGATGTATGAATTGAATTTGCTGGAATTCAAAGGTTGACCTGTAAAAAACAGTGTGGCCATATGCTGGCTGTGCTTCACTGATGTTCTTGTTGGATCGCGTCAGGTAGAAGTAGCCTCCGGGGTACTTGGAAACAGTGGAGCATATGATAGAGAAGCTGCTGCCTTTATCGACTGAAATTTCATCTGGGCTGAAGACCACCATGGAATAAGGAGAAGACAGGGAGATCATGGGGGACTCCAGTTTTACTGCAAAAACAAAGTAGTGTTGTTGTAGCACTGACCACGTTTCCTGTGATTTTATTTCAGTGGATGAACAAAAACGTGCACCATACCATCAACGGAGAGCTCTAAAACACTTCCTTGTGGATAGGTGATGACTTGGTTTGGTAGTTTCTTTTCATATTCACAAAAGTACGACCCCCTGTGAGTGAAGTCCACAGCACTGAAGACGAAAGTCGCCGTCTCGCTTTCTGTGGCTTTCTGCAACTTGAAAGAACTGTGGGGCTTTTTCAGGAAAAAGGTCCCGCCCAGGTGTTCCGGTGACACTAAAGTGCAGGTGATTTCAACTCTGTCTCCCCAGTGTACCTCTAGAGAAGGACTGATAGCGATCTGGGGTTTCTCCAGAGAACCTGGAAAGTGAGAAAAAGTCTAAGTTTGTTTTTCACAGCAGCCACTTGGTAACATTACAAGTGAGCACCTACCTAAGCAGATGACACTGGCATCTTCACCATGCCCACAGTTATTGTCTCCAACAGCATTGTGTCTGCAGTGTGCGATGGCTGACTCTTGGCCACTACAGTCCACATTATCCAGCCAGATTGGGCCGGTGCCTCTTCCGAAGTGGGCACTCTGAGGTGCAGAAAGTGCTTTACTGCACCCCATTTGTTTACAAACCACATTTCCGTTATCGAGGTCCCATTCGTCATCGCAGACTGTACCCCACTGGCCCCTATAGAAGACCTCCACTCTCCCGGAGCATTGGCCTGTGCCTCCTACCAAACGAACCTGTGCTGCATAAGATGGCCAAACACAATAAGAATCCATCAATGCTTCAGGTTGAAGTTATTTCTGATAATTTAAATTAAATTTTGAAAGTTCATAGGCCATTGCCAATTTAACTGGCATATAAAATACACCAAATACACCATTGATAATACACCAATGCATCATCTCCTCGGCTGTGTACAATGTTCACTTGGTCCTTGGCATGCAAGATTGCACTTGGATTTAAGAAAAGACAAAGAAATCAAGTTATGACCAATTATTTACCAGCACAGGAAACAACCACGTCACTGTCATGCCGGCAGGTGGAAGTCGGGAACCCAGTGGACGAGCATTTGTCAAGAGTGGTCTGATTTGTAAAGCAGGAACCACTGGCGGCCACCACCGGTCCACTGCCTTGTCCGTTGACGGGCGTGTTCATCGAATCTATGGCACTTCCACATTCCAGGTAGTCACACACAGCTTGAATTT
The DNA here is from genome assembly GCF_046127955.1 of Nelusetta ayraudi. Taxonomy (NCBI): domain Eukaryota; kingdom Metazoa; phylum Chordata; class Actinopteri; order Tetraodontiformes; family Monacanthidae; genus Nelusetta; species Nelusetta ayraudi. The sequence goes on along the minus strand of NW_027466132.1, from coordinate 221,389 downwards.
TAGTCAGGTTCCAGTCTCTATCACAGACCGTGTGCCAGTCGTCACCGTGACGCACCTCCAGTCTGCCGGAACACTCGTCCTTACCACCAGTCAGCCGCACCGCCAAACTTCCTGTGAATTCGAGCAAACCATCAAAAAGTGCTTGCTTGTCTTCAAAGTGTATCTTCTTCAGGTTTCAATTCAAAAAGTCTAGAAAAGAATAAGACTTCTGAAAATAAGATCTTGGTGCTAATTTACTCTGTTGCTTTAATGTTGATACATATTTCTAATAATTATCATAATAAATGCACAACAAAGTATTTTGGCACAACTCTCAAAATGTAAGCAAACAATGTTTCTGGAGGTCATATTATGTTTGTGAAATACATCATCTCTGAGAATGTCTTAACAGCCCAGCTTTTATCTTTTTGAATTTTCCTTTTGCCCAAAATATTTTCCCTACCTGTACAGACAACACCAGCGATGGCGGTGGCGTTGCACGTTCTATCAGTAAAAGGTCTTTGGCGGCACTGAGCGAGATTTAGCTCCTGTCCAGAGCATTCAAGCTGGTCGATCTGGATCGGCCCCGTGGCTTGGCCAAAGTCATTGTTCATTGTGATCTTGTGAACTTTGCCACAATTCAGCTGTTTGCAAACCACTGTGGCGTCGTTCACATCCCAGTGTTGGCTACACACCGTCCCCCACTGGCCGTTGTTGAAGAACTCAGCTGTGCCGGCGCAGCGACTGCTCCCGCCAGTCAGCCTCACGTTGCCTAGAAAACAGAGTTGTTGCATGAGCACTGCTTTGATAGGATGTCTGCTAACGTTTTGCTTATACTTTGCAATTTGCTAAGGACAAATTTGCTAAAGGAGGGAGCTTTGAATAGTGAAGAAAACACAATGCCAAAAACTACTGTGGTAAACTTGCGCTTCATCTTACACTTCAGTGTTAATTAATCTTCAAGTCTCACCAGAACATTCCACGAAGACATCCTCAGTGGCATCATTGCTGTTCCTTACATATTCTCTCAGTGTGCACTCCGCCAGAGAGCTCTCCCTGCCGCTACAGCTGACCTTATAGCCTCTCGCCCTCCGGTCTGGAAGCGATATTCCTGAGGACCTCACAGGGTCTCCACAGCCCATCTCTCTACACACCACTCCCAGCTCATTCTGGCCCCAGTTGATGTGGAATGGCAACACCCACTGGTTATTGTGGTAAAACTCCACCCTGCCAGAACATTCAGTAGACCCATTGGAGAGCCTAATGGAGGCTGAGGAGAAAAAGGAGATGAGTTACCTGATCTGTGAGAAAATTCAGCTAATTTGCGCTTGAATTTGCGTCCTGTTAGGTACATGTGAGTTCATGTAGGCAAAATATCCTGTTGGGGTGTTTTCTCCAAAATGTTTGAGTGACGGACAAAACACGTGTGACATAAGATACCTGAACACACCACACCAGCATCTTCACCATGGCCGCAGTTGTTTTCACCGAGGGAGGGGTGTTGGCAGTGCAGCAGGGAGGACTCATTGCCTACACATCTGACATCATCAAGCCAGATGTCACCTTCACCCGGTCCAAAGTAGGCACTGGGCTTGACATATCTAGCCGAGCCACAGTCCATGGCTCTGCACACCACCTGGCCTTCCCTGATGTCCCAATCATCATCACAAACAGTTCCCCACTGGTCATTGTGCAGCATTTCCACTCTGCCAGAGCACCGGTCCGTGCCATTGACAAGCCTCAGTGGTGGGTGTCCTGCATGAGGGATATTTACAGTATTGTGAGTAACTTGTTTATGCTTTAAGGTCTACACACAAAATTATATCGTAGCTAGATATTGTAGTTGTGCACTGCGTGTTTTCAGCGGTGAACCACTGAACAAATAAAGATACAGAAACAGCATTTTGTGGATGCTGTCAAGTAAATAATATTGTAAGCTAGAAAATGTTCATTTTCCTTGCCACTGTAAATTATAATGTATGCTGACATATTAATTTGCAATGTATAGTGGGCATTGGGAAAAACAGTGTAGAAAAGGAGTGCAGGGATGGTCGTATGATTTAGGGACAGAAATCGAGATAGCAAAATGTCAAAAATCTTTTCTGACTTACCTGCACATGTAAGGGAAACTCCTTGACACATCCCTGTTATTTCATGGAGAGAGCACTGGGAGATGGAGCTCACGTTGCCAACGCATCTACTTGTGTGGCCTCTGAGCGCAGTGTCACCATAGGTCAAACTGTCTTGGAAATCCTTTGGAGCTCCACAGTTGAGCTCCTTGCAAACCACTCCGGCTTCTTCAAAACCAAAGTGACCTTGGCAAATCTTTCCCCATTGACCATTCTGGTAAACCTCCACGCGGCCAGAGCAGCGGCTAGTCCCGTTGTTCAGTCTGACCGTTTCTGAGAAAGATAATAACAGAGGGGGGAATGTAGTGATTTGGCAATTATTTGCGTCAGAGTGGTGTGGTTTGTTTGACTATTTGACTATAGGATGGAGAAACCAAAAACTGTGAAGGCTAAAAGCAAACGTTGCCACAAGATAAATTTTACATCAAGAATGTCTACAAGTAGTTGGAAGGCCATAGCAGAAAAAAAAAAGATTAGCTATTTTTATTACCTGAGCAAACCACACCAGCATCTTCATTGTGGTTGCAGTCAGTGTCCCCATACATCCTCTTCGGACAGTCACTGAGGGCTCTCTCTCGTCCATTGCACTCCACGTCGTCCAACCAAACGCGACCCTGACCGCTGCCAAAGAATGCCTTGTACTTTGCTTGTATGGGCGACCCACAATTCAACTGTCGGCACACGACAGCGACTTCCGGCATGCCCCATTTGTCATCGCAAACAGTTCCCCAGGTCCCCTCGTGGAGGATTTCCACTCGGCCAGAGCAGCGACTCGTCCCGTTTTGCAGCCGAATGGATTTGCTGTCTGTAGGGAGAAAAAATAAAATCAATCTTTTGATAGTCCATGTCATTCTAAAATATTGTCGTTTCTTTGTGCTTTTTGGCAGAAATGTTGGTTTTTTTTCTGTTAGCAGATTTGTGTAAATGGTTTTGAGGTCATACAGTATTTGTGTGCAAATGAACTAAACTGGAGCTTACTTGTGCAAAAAACGCTGGCATCCATGCAGTTTTCTGTGATCTCCTCAGTGGTGCACTGTCCAATAGAGGTCTCGTTCCCAGTGCAGATGGTTTTGAATCCGCCCACGGCAAGTGTCTCTCCAAAATTGTCATTCTCCCTCTCAATGGCAGCGGTGCCACAGTTAATTTCTGAGCACACCACATGTTCTTCATTCTTGGTCCAGTCTGTGTTGCATGCCCTTTTCCAGTGACCATCACTGTAGATTTCCACTTTGCCATTGCACCGGCTGGTTCCGTTGACCACCCTCGCGTGTTCTGTAAAAAAACAAAAACAAAAAAAACCCAGAAAAAAAACAAGAGTTTTATTTTAAGTTTTTGTTTTAGTTTTCTAACGAAGTCAGTCAATCCAAACAAGTGGACTATAGTTTTTCTCAACACGACAGATGATGCTAATATTTGCACTTTGGACAGTGTAGGGTCCATATTTGTTGGAGTCATTGACTGTATTGATAGACAGAGACATTGTGACGTCACCCACGGGTGCGTGAATTCCGTTGTGATCGTCACCATCTTGAGCATCGCTCCATTTCCAAACCAGAACATTTCAAAATTTTTAAAAACGAGCTGGCCAAAAACTTTTGGCACTTAGCATTATACTTTTTATTTATTTGTTATTTTTTTTAGTTGTTAAACTGGATGCTTCCTACATACAAGCTGTCATGTTGGAGGAGAAGGTTAACGTAAGGTTAAAATTCCTCTACCCGGATGTTCTTTTTAGGCCCAGATTTAGAATCGTTCTCTTTTTTTGGGGGGGGGAAGTTTACTTAATTCCTTACTTATTTGTCATTGACACAACTTGCCACTTCTGGCGTTGTGTGTTGACTTGTGAGACAAGAAACACATTTGTCTGTTTATCATTTTTAGTTGAAGACATCTGTACTGCACAATGAATTTCCTGGATTTGTCTAAAGTTGCTTAGAGTTGCATGTTACGACATATCACAAGGAAGAAAAAAAGACGAAACTTCCCCTTTGGGACATTATTTCATCAAAAACATATTTGTCTCATCAGTAAACGCGCTGTTGTTTAAAACAGCCAACCATCAAGAAACTAACGGAGTTGCCTACAGCCATCACTAACAACTCCTTTTTATTTTCATGGTAAACATGACACTAACAGGATTTTGTTTTCCCACTTTGTGTCGTTAGAAAACACTGTCACTGGTTGGTTGGACGTCTCTCAGCTCATTATTTACAGGGGCTTGTTGAAAGACATTCACAGAACCATTTAGTGTTGTCACCTGATGATGTTTGTGTCTGTGTTTTACCTTCTGGCCTTTGAACCTTATCTCTGCAGCAGCAGGTCATGTGATGACCTCTGCCTTTAGCCTCTGCTGCGGCAGGTAGCCTGAACTTGGACACAGCTAAGCTCTGATTTGACTGTGTGCCTTTTAGGTTTTAAGACAAGTCCGGATGTAGAAGTAAAATTGGCCTTGTATACTATGAGCCAGACTGCATTCAGCCTCCAATTTGTTTTATCCCTTTACAGAGAGAGCATCAATTCAAGCAGGATCCTGAAAATTAGATTTTTCTCCGGAGATCAAAGATTTAAAAAAAAAAAAAAAAAAAAAAAAAAAAAAAACTATTGGGAAAAAGGAATCATGATTTAACATGTGAGGCTGCTCCACTGGGTCCCAAGTCGATGAAGGCAAATTGGGGTAAAAAAAAGAAAAAGTGAATTCTAATGACCTGAGGTGAGTGAGAAAACTCAAGACTGACCTGAGCAGACGACCCCTGCGTCTTCACCGTGGCCACAGTTATTGGACCCATAAGGCCGGTGGGAACACTTATGAATTGATTGTTCGTTGCCGATACACTGCACATCATCCAGCCAGATGTCGTCCTTTCCTTGCCCAAAAAACGCTCCTCCTTTGGCCGCAAGAGCCGCGCCACATTTTAGTTCCCTGCACGCCACGTCAGCATTGCTCATGCTCCATTGATCGTCGCACACCGTCCCCCACTTGTCATCGTAGAAGACCTCCACTCGACCGGAGCAGCGAGACGGCCCCACTAGTCTTATATTGTCACAGTCTGCACGGGGGACAAATAAAAGACAGTAGCTGTGGGGTTTAAATCAACTTGAACTATTTGACAAAAAAAAAAAAAAGTTTCTTAGACCAGATCAGTGGCGTAGAAACTGCGTTGCAGCGCTTCTTACCTGCAAGCAGCAGCAAGCTCAGTAGACCTGCAGCGGAAACAGCAGAAAAATCTTTCAATATTCTTTCATTGCCATGCCTTTTTTTTTTTTTTTTTTTTCATCAACATTGTATTTTAGCTAAGCTGTTTTACTGCTTGGCAATTTGACTACATGAAAGTGTCAAAATACGCTTCAAACAAATTTAGTAAGACAATAATCTTATTTTAATACGAATGATTGACAAAACGTGTCGGAACTCTATCTGACAACTTGACAACTTTTGGATGAAAAAAACTGGGGAAACTTACCTATTGACAAATGACAAACAAAACATAGTTTTTCTGTCATATTTTGTCCTCTGCCGGGTTCAGTTGCAGCCTTGGCGAAGGAGAGAGAGATAATCTAGTTAAAATGCTTTTTTGTAATTGTCATCGTCTTCTCTTTGATGTTTAAACATTTCTTTGTGATCCGAAAACACAATCAGCTTCCTAAAAAAACTACGTACATACGATCTTGAAAAAGTCTTACCTTGTGAATTTATCGCACCTGAGCAGCAAATTAATGAGCTCAACTTACAATGGAAAGGTGATCATGTTTAAAACATCCAATGTTTGAAGCAAGCTCAAGAACAAATCCAGTAATTGAATAAAAGGGCTGTTGCTTGGACTTGGACTGCAACCTGGATTCATGTTGACACTTTGATCAATCATTAAAAACAGGATGAGGCCAGATCTCAGTTGTTTTTGCCCAATATGTGGCTTGCGATGCTTCAAAGACATTTTATGCAACACGACAAACACACCAGTGTGTGAGAACGTGGTGGGAAGACGATTATGTTCACACAATTCTTCAGGCTGTAACAAAAATTGACCCAAGGAAGATAATTCTTTTTTATTTTATTTAGAAAATTAGAGTTGTTGGGAAATAATATGGCGAGGTGAACCACCTGTCCCCGCCAACTCTTCTTTGTCACGCTGGAAGCTGAGGCCATTCCTCTCTGCTTTTAAACAACAGTTGGGCAGTTTGCTGCATAAAGTTCTCAATCATTTTAAATGGTTCTAATGTGGAATAACCAAATACATTAAATAAGAAAGAGAACATATTGTAAAAGTGGGAGAGGTTTAGTGACAATAGTTATGTGTTTATACATTTTTCTATCTTTTGAAAAAAAAAACGTTATTCAGTTCCCTAAACATTCTGACAACAAAATTCATCTGTTTTATTTTTTTTCTTTTAGCTGGTTTTTTTTTTTGTTGTTATAATTTACATGACCGAAATAACGTATTCAAATCAAATCAAATCTGTAAGAATGATTTCCATATAAAAGCATATCTATGGAATTAGATTTGTCACCGTCTCTTATACTCCGTATTCTTGTTCCTCACCAAAGATCAATGATATTGGAACGAGTGGTTATTGGTGAAATGTAATGCAAGGCTTTGTTTGTATTCACTAAATCCATAGTGGCCGAGAGGCATTTTGTTTACCCAAGCGCAACATAATCTTTGTACATGTTTACTCCATTCTTGGCCAAATTGTGTAAAAGTCATACTGGTCCCCCACCCCAGTGTTCTTACCGTGTAACGGGTCGAAGCGGTGCTGGCGACAGTCTGTGGATCTCAACCCCTCTGAGATTTGTTCTTTTCACCTCCCAGAAACAGTTCTTTTTCCACGTGTTCCAGATAACATGACTCACTGCAACTGGTGGACTCTTCCTGTTGTGAAAGTCGCTGCATCCATTAGTTCCCGTTATGCACCGTGTAACTTCTGCACATGCAAGACTCACAACCAATAATTGCAGCGCCCTGGAGATTTGCTGACACCACAGATTCAACCAGGTGCATCTTTATCTTTGAAACGTTTGGCTCGCTCGGTTTTCTCTTTGTTGCTCTTCTTGTCTCTTGTTTGTGTGTTGACCAGTTATACACAGGGAACATATTTGTCTATTTGGCATTTTTAGTTGACCTTTCAGGACATGTGTACTGCACAATGAATTTCCTGGATATGCTTGAATTCGCTGGAGTTGCATGTTACGACATGTCACAAGGGAGAAAAAAAAAAAAGAAAATAACTTCCCCTTTGGGACATTATTTCATTAAAAAAAAATCTTCAGTGAACATACCAATGTGTACAGCAGCAGAACCATTTATGTAATTAAGCCACCACTAAATTTCACCAGATAATTTTCCCTTTCTTGCTCAACTTTATGGTAACAATGTGTTGTTTTTTTTTCTTTCTTACTGTTGTGTTGTCAGAAAGCAATGCAACTGTTTGGTTGACACGTTGAATGGCATTTGTAGATCTGACAAGAACAACATGTGGTCCTAAACATATTGATTTCTGGGTAAATCATTGCAGACGGGCATCGTCCTCTGATGGGAAATGACGAAATTCTGAATATTCCAGGACCGAGGCCTTGAAAAGCACATTTTGTCATTGCATGCTGATAATAGCTGTGGCCAAAAGCAATGAGTTGTCAAATTGTCACTATTTCTCATGACCAAGATTTATCCAGATTCCTACAGCGTATATTTTTATTATTATTACTGTTGGCAGAAATGTGTGAGCAGTGAAATCTGACAGACGTGGCCTTTTATAAATGCTGACGACATCAATAAATCAATCAACTTTTATTTGTACAGCGCTAAAACACATCCAAATTTGAATCTACATGTTGATGTGGATTCAAATTTGCAACTGAGTGTCTTAGAATGACCATTTCTTACACAGTTCCTCACTTGGCCACAGGCAGTCATTGCAGTTCCTTCACTCCACACAATGCAATTTTCCTTTGTTGTTTCACAGTATAGGGGCAGAATTTAAAAAAGTCACGTCATCGTGAAATGGGGACAATCACATGAGAAACGGTCAAATAAACAATCACATTTTCCAGCTGTTCTTATGTCATTTTCATTTGAGGCCAAAATTATTGGCCCATTCTGGCCGGGATTATGGACCATTTTTGTAAAATTCATCCCAGTGTTTAGGAGAATTTCTAAAATTTGACATAAAAACTGCTGCACGTGGCATCATTGTCAAGATCAAGGAGACAAATTCTATAAGAAACTAACCTGAGGGTGGTCGTTAGCACAAGATTTCTTGATTCCAAGGAAAATTGTCAGAGGTGTCTGCCGAGATGATTGTTGGTGGGCCTTGGCTGCAGCTGATATTTAAGGAGCACAGCTAAGAGGGGGGCTTTACATCATGAGGGGCTTCAAGGCCATCGTTCCAGAATCACCTCTTTACTCAAAGAGCGGCATATCACAGCAAGGTAAAGATGAGTTCTGGAACGCCATGTGTGCTTTGGTCTGATGACAGTGAACTTCTGTTTGGGAACGTGGATGAGGAATTTGGACGTCTCATTATTTTTTCTCCCTTTCTTGTTCCAACTCAGTTTAAAAAAAAAAATTGAAAAATCATTTTGGCTTCAACTCTATTTCTAAACATGCAAGCACACACACACACACACACACACACACACAACACACACACACACACACACACACACACACACACACACACACACAAAACAAAGAGCGGTAGTTTTTGAACACTTTTCATAAATTGCAATGCCTGAAATTTAATTCACTGAAGCATAAATCACAGCACGGTCTGCGTTATGGTGCAGACTGACAGTTACAATTCTGGTTCTATTTTGTCAACAAGTGGTTTAAATCTGTTGTGCCAGATGAAACGTTTCCTAAATCCTCATGTTTATTTGCAGCCCAGAGAAATTGTTTAGGAAGTGAGGGGGGGCGGAGACAAACTTGAAATGTGAAGGAGTTTTTTTTTATAGGTTGTTTTTGTTTTTTTGTTGGTTTTTTTGATACAAGAAAAATCCCAGACGGAATTGATAAAGCCAGATGTTTGGCAACGTGCTGATGAAGGAGCAGAAATTCTTCATATCGTCAGGATTCCTGGCTGTCTCACACTTTCATTTCCACCTTGGCTATCATCCTAAAAAAACAAAAAAACAAACAAAAGTGAGACGGAGAATGAAAAAAGAGGGAAAATATTGAAGGACAAGCCAGAGGGCTTGCGATATCGCTGTCATTTAGCATTTTTTTTTTTTTTTTGCCTTGTAAATTGCACTGTACAGTTTTAAGACAACAGTGTGTAGACTGACCTGAGCAGATGATTTCAGAAGATTTCTTTCTGCAGGTACAGCTTACCTGCAAGCAATGAGAAGCTCAAGAGACCTACAGCAAGAAAGAGTGTTTTATGAACTTTATTTCGGTACTTGACAGTTTTAGTTTATGGGTGTCAAAAGGCACTATAGTCACATTCTAGCTCTGTCAAACTGAGAGAATGCAGCTACACAAAGGAGATGAGATCATTTTAATCTGAATCACGACGTCTTTTGTAACGCTGTTCAGCAAGTCAGGAAAGTTTTAAAGTTGACCAACCTACTGACAAACAAGAAGCAAGATGTGTTTTTCCTGCAGGGACCATGTTTTATTTTCTGAGCGGTTCAGACGCAGCGGTCTGGACGCAGGAAAAGTGAGAGATAAATGTTAATATGTAAAACCTGTGCAATTTCCAGAACAAAATGAGATGATTTTGAGTGAATCAAGCCTCACCTTGTTTAATTTGTTTAGTCTAAGCAGCGGCATTGACAAACTTGATCAACTCACACTGCAAACTGCCATCATGTATAAAGACAAAAGCCGGCAATTGAATAAAAGGGGTGTGCTGGCTGGACTTGGACCGCGACTCGACTCGGATCTGTGTTGACACTTTGATCAATCATTAAAGACAAAACGACTCAGTGGGAACCAAAAGTTTAATTTATTTGTTGCTTCTCGCAAACACGATGCAAGCTCGACAAGGGTTGCAACCAACAGCAATGATTGGGACAAAATGAACATCGCGTTCAGTAAGAAGGTCGATCACAAATACGACATTACAAGCAGAAGGTGAAGAAGCGGTTCCGATCAATAATTGTGCACTTTCACAAAGGTTCAAACATTGGTGCTGGCCCTGAATCTTGATCTTGATGGCTTCATAAACAGCTGCTGACTGACAAAGACGAACACACACGCGCGCGCGCGCACACACACACACACACACACACAAGCACACAGGTGTGTTCAGGCTAGGTTGCTACATTGTGAACTTGAGCTTGTGCAGGGTCAATAATACCGACTTTCAATCTTGACCATGAAGAAGTGAAAACACAAACACAGCGTCCACTTCTCTTGCGGTGGCGTTATGTGTGTGTGTGTGTGTGTGTGTGTGTGTGTGTGTGTGCGTGTGCGTGTGCGCTTTGGAAGAAATCACATTCAGCGACGTTTGGCGGCAGTGTTTTTCAACGGGATGGTGGAGGCGGTGGAGTGGGTGGGGGGGGCAGCGGATCACCGACGTTCAGAGTTGATAACGTCTGGAGAGGTTTGTCAACGAGCTGATAGTGGACTGGAAGAGTGTCACAAGTGATTCCGTCAATGTCCTTGGACGTTCCGGGGGTCCCCTGGAGTGGAGCACTCTGCCCGCTTCCATCTCGGCTACGAGTCGGAATCCTATAAAGGCAGAACAAAAAAAAAAAGAGGGCAAATATTGAAGAATCACCTCAAGAGGGGTTGCGTTCAGTTCAAAATATGTACAAAAAGCTGCACAGCCAGAAATGCCTTGTGACTTTCCACATGGTTGCGGGAGCTAAATATATCTGCAGCATCCCGGTTTGGTCCACTGGATCTTTAACTCAGTTACGCTCTTCAACTCCATGAGAGGGTCAAAATCTAATCAGGCTGCTGACTGACCGACGAACATGAGCTCATTCGATTACTGGCAGCTGGAACGTTGACGAGCACTGTTTAAAAAGCGCTCGCCAGACAGTCTTCGCTATTTATTTTCAATAGAGGGTCACCTGCCACTACTGGCTGCGGTCGGGGGGCGGGGGGGGGCAACAACAACAATGATGATCAGCCACGTTAAATCTGTATTTGTGTAAATCACAACCAAAGTCGGTCGGACCGGCGCTCGCGGCTGTATGTATGCAAGCGAGACTTCCCCTTTTGTTTTGTTTTTTTCACATAACCAAAAAAAAAAAGCTGATCTATGTGAAAGTACAGTTAGTTTGAAATGACACGTTTCATCTGACAGAGAGTGCTGCTGATCCAGCACTGTGGCAGGATGGTACGCAGCGTGTTTGAGGAAGTCCAAACGTTTGAGGAAGGACAAAACGGGGTATTTCTGCGTCCGCTGGCGAATGCATGCATGGTGTGTTTACGTGAGATGTGCACGCACGCACGCACGCACACACACACACACACACACACACACAGTGCGGGAGACTTTTAGATACTGTCCCTTACTTTCAGCTGCGCCTTTGAAGTGAGTCCCAGGAATGCAAATACAGTGTTGTTCTCCTTGGACAGGAAGAAGTCTTCATAGTCCTAAAAAGGAGAGGAGGTTTCGGGTTAAGGAGGTGCACAAAATGCGGATGTGGAGTTGTTACATAATCGCAATGATACAAAAAGAGGAAAAAAAAGAAGAAAGAACAGTTATAAACACCCCCTCTTGTCTCCAATCACTGCTTACAACAGTATCTCATTGGCCCACGACACTGCGGGGTGAATGTCGGATTACCTTGACCAGTGAGAGTGACTGAGGGCGGCGCACATAATCCAGTGCATCCATGAAACTGGATTACTACGGGATTACAGTGTAGCGTGCCGAGTGGAGGAGGACGTCCGCTGACGAACCCGCGGACCTCTCGCACTCACTCCACCGGCGCGCGACTCAAACCGTTGGCCCCGGGTGTTTGCGCAATTAGCTCTGCCGTTAATTTGGTGTTTCATAACCGTACGTGTGTCACAATCAACTTTACTGTCACAGTCTCTCGGCCTGCGGCGTTGCTGCAGTTTATTACAGTGAATATACTGATACTTTTTTTTTTTTTTAACCCCCTTCCAGCCTGGTACACATCTGTCCGACAGCCGCTGCTTCAAAACAACACAAAACAACAACGCCAATGCTCAGTAACGCATTAAGTATGCATCCGCATACGCGAGATCATGAAAGACTGACTGTGCATTGTCTAAATGTAAAAGTATTGTCAGTAACGGTCATTTACAGTGGACTTTATTTAACTGACGAGCAGCAGTCACAAGACAAATTTTGTTAAAATGGAAAGAAAACAAACGATTCATAAATAATCAACGCACTTATTATACGTACTTACCTTTATTTTAACGCACTTAAAATAAAGGTTCAGCAATCAAGTACAGAAAGTGGTGAAAACACACTAATAAATTCTCTGAAGTGGCACTAAAGCAATGGCTGACTAACAGATCAGAACATAAAACATCCTCTTTTTTTTTCTTTTTTTTTTTAATCAAAATTGCATACGGGAAAGTCAACTGATATGTATCTTTGCGCATTTTCTTGTGGTTATACGGTAATTCGGGACCTTTTCTAATGGTTATACAGTGTATATCACGTAGACTATACCACTGGCGCTTGGTGTGCGTTACTGCAATGAATACCTCAACTTTAAATTGAAAGGAAATAAAAGCACGCCGTGCCGTGTCTCACATTATGCATTGGCCGTGCTACTGCTTTAACACTGACTATGCAAGAATGAGATGGGACAAGTAAAGCAAAACATCTTTTAAGTGATGTTGCCAAAAATATCTTAGATCACCCCCTAGTGGTGGGCTGCAGTACAAATCAGTATCATTTTAACAGCTATATTTAGTGTTTCCAATAATTGTGGTGGCCTTGCAAGAGTGATTAAGAGTTAGTAATAGTGAGTCAGCTCTGCATAAAAAGTGAAAAAAACCCCAAAACATTTAGCCACAGCCTCCTACAAAAACCCACTTAGCTTCCTGCTAAAATCGAACCTTTCACTAAGTTTACCAGTGGATTAGCAGCGCTCTCTGTGAGATCACAAAGGGCAGCGATGGTTTTAGTGCGCAACTTCTGAGCGCGAAGACAAACGCACAGGAGAGGGACTGAAGTTCTTTCACTGGCTTGTCGGATTGTTGGAAAATATTTCTAGTAGTTTTGTATCGTATTGAACCATTAAATATTAAGGTATTTCACCTCAATGGTTCACACGACATATTTAAATTGAATTTTCTTTTTGTGCTCTGGATGTTTTTTTTTTAATTCTATTTGCAAAATCAAACTGAGGGAAACGCCACATGGCTAAATGTATCCTTAATGTGGTCTCCTTAATGGAAGTGCCATTGGTAATATTTTCCAGCTGCGAGACCACGATTCTGCAATGCCTTTGCTCTCTAACCATCGGCGAGGAAAAGCAAGCGCCGTACCCCACAGTAGCGCTCCTCGTTGAAGATCTGTGGCGGCAGCGGGTTGCCTTTTTCCGGCAGCTTGTCCCTGGGGATGTGGCGGTACATCCAGAGCCGCTGCTCCTCCAGCATGGTGATGTCTACTTCCTGGAAGCTGATTCGATTGGCCTCCAGGAAACCCACCACCGCCTGCTGGTGCTTCTTTACCTACAGGTAAAAAACAAAAACAAAAAACGTTTGTATGTTTACTCACAGTGTGACTGCAGAGTTTTTCCTCTATTGTTTTTATTCTTTTCTGTAAAAAAAAGAATTAAATTTCAAGGTCCCATATCATCACACAAGTCATGTCTACTGGAGCCTGGGATGAAGAAAAAAAAAAAAAAAAAAAAGACAACTAAAAAATGAGGAAATGATTAATGGGGCCTTAAAACCTTTTCAGGACATATTTACAACCAAAACTACGGGAATTCAAAAAGACAGTGCACCCTGTGCCGAGGACTCTGCCTCGTGTCTGTTCTGTGCAGACACTGCACACATCTAAAATACACCAGGCCTCCTCCATCCAAATGTGTGCGGTTGTGTTTTAGGATGGATGGATGAAATATTAAATAGTGACAAAAGGAAGCGGCTCCCAGAGAAACAGGCTTGTTTCCTCTAGGGGTGGAACAGTGGGGAAGGGGGACAATGTTTGTACAGGGAGAGAGAAGTTGGGGGTGGGGGGGGAATGGATAATTTTAGATGATGGAACACTCCCACGGAAAAAAAGAGAGGACATAATCAAATCAGGCCCAGTGCTCATGACTCGGACTTGTTACTGTCTCTCTCCACTCCAGGTTCAGGTTCCACACTTTGAAGGAAAAGCAGTTGTGAAGTGAAGAACTGATTGTGATAATCAACATGAGTTTGCACAGACACACACACAGGTCGCAAAGCAAATTTTTGTTGTTGTTTTTTTTTGTAATGCGCGTTTAGGCAGCAGTTTTACGTGACAGAAAATCAAACTGTACAATCTGAGGGTGCAGATATGTGGGAAAGTGCACATGATGCTTTTGTATTTGCTGCTTAACGCTGTAGAGGCCTTATTTCCCCCCCCTTTTAGATGAAAAACAATGACATAATTAGACAATGAACGTGCAAGGGGATCTGACCCATGGAGCCCTGACAGCTTGGTGTTTGTCTACGCTGCTGTGTCCATTAATTTAATGATGCGAGGGGAAACAATGGAGCCATTGTTTTTAATCTTAATAGGACAATAAATGCATTGTTCTGCCAGGGCTGTCATAAAACCACCATATTTGCAAAACACTTTGGAATATAATCTTATCTGTGCCCTTAAAAAAAAAAAAACAACAAGCATTTTACGGCGGCTATTACGCACTTTACTCTTTTTTCCTTTTAAATGCTTGTTTATACAAGCAGATGAGGTGCAGCGGCGGCGAGCGCCGTCTTCAAAGACAAACATGTTTATCAGCCCTGGAAGTTAAACCTCCCACAGTGTTTACGTTCAGGTCTACACTGTACATCCAACAGCTGGTCTTCACTAATATGACCTTCTCCTGAGCTCACGAGCAGGCGGGCGGGTCGGCAGTCCGAGTCTGAATAATGAACGAGGCGACCCCAGCGAGCCTGCGCCTCGCCCGCTGGGTGGAAGGACGAGTCAAATTAGTTTTGTTTTTTTTGCTTGTCGTCTGTGTGGGCGCGGGGATTAAAGACGCGCACGACGACGCTCCAGTATGGACGGACGAATACAAGCAACGTTGAGCCGTTTCGGAAAACACAGGGATTTAGCCAGCGGAGCAATCTAATCCACAGGGAAACATGGCAGCGCGGTGGGGTAGTGAAGGGGCCAGGTTAAAAGAGGTGTGAGTGATTTTCCAATCACATACACTGTGTCGTTGGCCCCTTGAAGAACTGTACCAACTCATTTCCACACTTGCCATACAAAACAAATTACCAGTATTTTATTCTACTTGTTATTATTAACGGCAACATTAAAAGTGAGAATGTACAGTTTGTTAACATTCGGATATCGATCTCCTGTTTTAGGGAGTGTGTGCTTAAAAGGTCTTGCTGAAATCATCTCTTTGTGATGTCACAAAGTGCTCTCATAACCTCTCCCCGTCCTTTCTTTCGTCCGCTTGGAAGAAAGATGTGAATCTGGGCAAAATACGGGACAATGAGCCGAGTGAAGCTACATCCAATAATTAATAGTGGAAGCGTTTTCAACATTATTGATTTCTAAACTAAAAAAAAAAAGAAGAGTACTAACAAGGCACACAATCACACAGCATAGGGTTGGTCCATCTCTGCTGAGGAAAGACGACGTCTCTGCCTCAGTTCACGGCCGTGGCTGAGCTGCGAACAACTGCCCCTTTGCTGTGCCGCGGTGTGACTGCCACTCTCCACTCCCTGTTGTTATTCATTAATAGCGGGACACTTTTCAGTGCACGTTATCCCTTGGCCTCCTCCGTCTCTTCCTCACGAACGCGGTTCTTCCTCCACGCCGCTGTCCTCTCACAGGTTCACACGCCAGCGGTCACTTTCACTCACACCCTCTAATCTGAATTTAACGGGCAAGGCCTCTGCGTTGGCTTTTATTCAATCACCTGTAACTCAACTCAAACGCATTCACAGTCAATTACATTCGCCACTCCCATGTTCTCATGGCTGACCCAAATGGCGAACTCATCCGACCGTGCACGATTGTGCTTTGTGTGTGTGTGTGTGTGTGTGTGTGTGTGTGTGTGTGTGTGAGAGAGAGAGAGAGAGTGAGAGGGAGTGAGAGAGGGAGGGAAGAATGGTGTGTTTCGAATGTATGTGTCACAGGATTAAAAATAACTCCTTTCTGAACGCTGCGAGATCGTGCTGCCCTCGTCTTTGGAGTTTCGGACCCGGCAGCATGATTGAATAAATGTATTACTCACTTGTCCCGTTACCTAAGGCACGAGGCATTTGCATGGGAGTGCTGTTTGGTGATTTTTCTCCTCGTATCAGCTGGACCTTCTCAACCCCATCAGCCTGCTATTTCCCAAGAGGCACCGCGGGGCAGGGCTGCAGCCGGCCTTGCCTCCTCTCATCGTCAATTATACTTCCATGCTTTTCAATCTGTATTTTTTTTTTTCCCATCTCTGGAAGGGTGGAAAAGCAAGGCAGCCACAAAAGGCATACGGTGCTGCCACTAACCTGGGAGAGGCAGCACCGCCCCTTTGTGACATCACAAAGGGCTGAGTTACAAAATTGTTTTTTGTGCACCCTTGTGAGATGTTCATTGACAGACTAGAGTCACATTATTACAACATTTGTATCACATTCTCTGTGTATCTCTACCAGCTGCCATTGATGAAGATTGATGATGAAGATGCCATGCCTCTTGTCTGTTCCCTGTTTTTTTTTTTTTCAATTGACTATATAAACAACCAACATTAACTTGCACGAAAAGTTGTGTAAACTGCGGAGATTACAGCCTCCATCGCTTGTCATTTGAGGCGTCCCTTTCTGGGCCACCCTCATATGAGCACACCAAAGGTGCATTTTGTTCTCCCTGTAGAGGAGGAAGTATATGAGAGTGTGATTTGTTCAGAGAGATAACACAGGGAGGATCAATGCAGGTGGCGCGCAATAATAATAAAAGGATTGATGACAAGACCATCAATAAAAAAACAACAGCAACACATGTGGGTGGAAATCCCCAGTAAGAGAAAAAGCCAGTTAACCACTTGCACTGTCTAGTATATAATATCTACATCTGGAGCAGTAATACATTATTTTATCTTTACTTATTTATTAATTACTATTTTTTCATAGTAGGTCAAAAACGTGTTCGAATCGCAGCCAGGTTTGTAGACACTCACCGCCACAGAGCCCGTGGACGAGGCGACGTAAACCCTGATGACCATTTTAATCCCAAATATTCGCCTGACAGGCAGAAAAGTGTCCGCAGGAGGCGAGACTCGCGTGTTTCCGGTGAAGAGGTGCGTGCAGCCGGTGCTTTCAGTGGAGAGAAGACGGTCGGCTCCGGTGTTTCAACTGAGACATGATGACCGAGGAGCGCTCGTCTCTCCCACCGCGGCTGTCTCTGGCGCTCCCACCGACCGACATGCACACAGGCAAAGTCCAGGACGCGGAGAGCTAAATCCTCTTCCGGTTATCCGTTTCAAAATAAAACGTGCCGTTGCTGAATGCTGTTAAAACACATTCAAATTGGTATTAAAATAGCTAAATAATACACTACCAGTCAAAAGTTAAATTAAATTCACAGAGTGTGTCCAAACTTTTGACTGGGAGAGTACTTCAAGAAAATTGTTCATTTCCTTGACAGATACATTTCTTGCAACTCTGCTGCATAGGCATAGGTAGTGATGGTTCGGACTATTAGAATATGCATGCAAAAAACAGCAGCCGTTCTTTACTTCCTGTTAAGTTGTGTTGTGTGGAGTATCACAGTCGTTTACAGTTCACAGGATGATACTGTGAGTTTACAGCGCCCTCTCTGACGATACGGTGATAGTGCACGACGTGCTGTATGGTTGCCATGGTACGGCGTCAGCGGTCGGACGAGAGCTAGCTTCAAGGCGTGCACCAAAAATATATGACTTGTGCGTCTCCGATGACCAGGCTTTACCACTCTTTTTTTTTTGGTTCCACTGCGTGTGAATACGGGACGAGACATTTAGAAGAAGTCGCTCAAAATGCCTGACTGGTAAAACGGGCCGAAGACTATATGTTTTTCACCCCAACTGTGGACGGGCTAGCCTCAGAACAAGCTAGGTTGCTAACATATCCGTTAGCTGCTTACTGGCGAAACGGATTTAAACAATGCAGCAGCGGTACCGTCGATAGACAAACGCCAGGGAGTTTAAAGCAGGAGGAAATGGACAGTTTATTGACGCCGCAGACAGACCGGTAACTTTTCCCACAAACGCACACAAACACACACGCACTCGGCAACCTGTTGATCGTGGGGTTGTTGTCGTCCTAGCACAGTAAGCCAATGGCGTTTTAAACACGGCTGACACGCCTAAATGTTTCTTTAAAAAAAACAAAAAACCCACTACCTTTCTTTCTATACAAAGGTTATTTAGGAAAACTGTATAATAAAGAATTGGAGAACCAAATGTTTTGGTGCATTGACTTGAGCGTTACCTTCGCGACAACGACATTTAGCCCATGTCAGCTGCTGCCTTTCAACACAATGCACCTGTCAACACCAGGCGGTCCATTTTAATCCATTCTGTTCGTGTCAGAGACAGTGGCTGTCCTGTCAGCAGCTGTCGCCCGGGAGTAAATCGCTTCAGATACAAAGAATTTACATTTGATTCCTCCCACTCGTCACACACATCGCCCTGGCCGTGCAATTCATAATCAATTCCCCGGGTAATTTGCTTGCATACTGCAGGCTTCCAGATAAAAGGAAGAATTCCGAGACAAAAGTCAGGAATAAAAACTCTTTTGTCACTTGAAGCCCTGGTGCTCTTCTGTTAAACCCAGTTATCCATATGAAAGCGTTAAAATTCTAAAATCTGTTTAAATTAGATTAATTATTAAACACTAGTGTCGCTGGTCCTACCCACTGAACCACTGCTGTCATCACATCCCCACATTACGCACGCTCATGCTGGCACCTGATTGGTCAGCGGAGGCCACTGATAGCAGCTAATAGATGGTTAGCCATGGGCTCCACATTGCTTCTGGGTCGATGTAAGCCTTCCTCAGCCCCAGAATGCAGATTTTATGTGCATGATGGATGGATGAACGTTGGATGGAATCACTGATGATGTTAATCGATGTTTTCTGACCTCCCGTTTGATACAATATCTTTCTTATAACAGTGGTGATGTCAAATCGACAAACCCTGAGCAGATCTTCAATGTAATTTCAGTGACTTTTACAAAAGCACACTCATGTTGGGCCTTTAAGCTGCTGCCTGTACTAATGTTGCCATACTTGGCAATCATTTTATTAATACCTTAATACCAGGCATGATGACAGAGTCAGAAGACCACATGACCTTTACTAGTCTAAATCCAATGGTGTGTTTAGCCAAAACTTGTAGATTTGCATTCTCTTTTGGCCTTAAATGTCTATATAAGATCATATTGCACCTTGAAATGTCTACAAGGGCAGACGGGGACTGTCCAGTACTTGTTATGCAGCAGTGGAGATGTGGCATAGTGATATCATACATCAGTCATTCTCGTGGAAAATTACACCGAGCACTTGTTGCTTGGTAACAGGGATGCAAAAGACTTAAAAACAAACAGAAACTGCCTGGTCTGGCTTCTTATTTCAGTTTGGATTAAGATTGCGTACTTCTGACAAAAAAAATGTTAGGTCAGTGCACCAAGATACTAACGTCTCCTTCATGAAATACATTCCATACATTTGAGAACACTGGATCTCACTTCTGCTCATGTTCTTTCCCCCGTATTTTCATGATCTGAATTCCACAGCGTATCCTAAAGCAACAGCATGGATTCCGATGACAAGACTGACTTCTATGAAGACAACAGAGACGCGGAGGGAAGTCGCCAGTCACATCGCAGCACAAAGAAGTATTCGAGGGAGTCGTCCGTGCAGAGTCGTAAAAAGAACATCCAGGATGTGATCGGGGATGGAGAGGAAAGGGGCAGAAGTCCCGAGAGCCGATCGAAAAGAAGAACCTGGCCTTCGGATCCGGATCGAGACCGGGTGTCTGACACGGAGCGGCCGACGAGCAAACAGTCCTTTTACTCGGATGACTATGAGAACGACTCTCGCTCGGAGGACTCGGCCTCATCTTACTCTCGGTCCCGAACGCCGTCGCCTTCACGGCGAAGACAGACGCGAATGAAGGGGGTGTCAAGCAACCCCGGCCTCAAGACAGGTGTGTGAGGAAGGGATGCAAGGCCGGGCGAGTGTAAAGAAAGTTGCTTTTACGTCCAGGTGGTGGCAGCATAGGACAGACTTCTCACCTCACAGTTTTTAACCATAGTTCAGCGGTGAAACATGGCTGATGTTCCTGCTGAAGCTTTAAGCTTACGCTTAATTTACTGCTTCTGTTGTACTTTACATTGTGTGAAACAGATTTAATAGCTTTAAGAAACTGCTAAATATAGATTCACACGATAACTGGTGAATCTTTAACATGTCAGACCAAACAGCAACTTTTTTTTTTTTCCCCCCACATAAAATGGTATCTATTTAATTTGAAATGACCCCATGGGATAGAATATTCAGTATCTTGCAAACAAACATTTACTTTCTGCAGTGTGCAACTCACACGGCAGGAATATCACGGCATAAACTCATGCAAAGAAATTCCTCAAACCGCAACAGAATCTCGAAACAGTTGAAGTGACCGCTGCCTTGACTGCCAGCTGACTTCTGCTCCTGTTGCCTCTGCCCAGGTGGTGCTGGCCGGCGGGGTGCGTCCCGCCCTGCACACCAGGGCGTCCAGCCCCTGCTGTACCGCAGGGGAGTGCGTTCCCAAAGCAAGGAAAGCACCCCCCCTAAAGATTTGGACCTTGTGACCAAAAAGGTCCTCTCGGCCCGTCTGCTGAAGATCAGCGAGCTGCAGAACGCACTCGCAGAGCTGCAGCAGCGCACCGAGGAGCTGCAGAAGGAGAACCGAATCCTCAAGCAGGTAGGAAGACCCTGACTCCCCCTCCTGACCCTCCACCCACCTCCACATCCTCTGCCAGGCAATATTTAGCCATCACGATTAATTTGCACCCCATTGAACTCTCTGCGCGCCTTTGTGAACCCGGCAGCTCCAGGCGCGGCAGGAGAAAGCCCTGCGGCGTTACAACGACACGGACGGCGAGATCTCCCTGCTGCTGTCGCGACACAACAACGAGACGCACGTGCTGCGCGAGCGGCTCCGGCGCACGCAGGAGCGGGAGCGAGCGGCCGAGCGGCGCTGGAAGGACAGCGACGAGCAGCTGCACAGGAGCCAGGCCGCCGCGGCGCGGCTGAAGAAGCTGGTGGAGCAGCAGGAGCTGGGCGCCCGAGACGAGCTGAGCCGCAGGCTGGAGGAGGAGAAGAGCCGCGGCCAGGAGGCCGAGCGGAGGATGAAGGTGAATTCATCGCAGGTGTCCTTTATTTATTTGCAGAGTACGCTGATTTTGGCTGCATGGGTATTTTTTGCAATCATAGCTTCACCTGGAGTTTGACCTTTAAATCCACAGGGTTTTTTTCCTGACCAATAACAGGAGACCAGTGGGTTTTTTTTTTCAGGTTTCTTGGTATTCATGGACCCTATTTGGTTAAGGAACTTTATTTCCTAAATCAACAAAAGCTAAAGTGCTTCTTTAAACAAGCAAACAACAACTTTCTAGCCTGAAAATTCTACAGGTGCTCAGAGAAAGGTTTGTCTACTCACCTACTGCACTGAGGACTTGGATTTGCTGAAGTTACTCAACTACATTGTCAGTGCAAATGCTGTTGTGATGTCATTTCCACTTTTCTTCAGGCTTCTGATTGGGCGGCCTGGTCCTTATATATGAAACCTTACAAGCTATATCGCCACCTCTTGGTCTGATGTGCGTTTGACGTTGCCTGCACGTGTGGCTGGATGTGGATACCGTTAATGCGTCTGATCTTATTTTTCTTTTCTTTTTTTGCATGGGCTGAAGATACATGTGAAGAACAGGAATTAAGAGTGTGTGTTTGTGTGTGTTTCAAGGAGCTGGAGCGCAACCTGGAGCTGAGCGCCAACAGCTTCCAGCGGCAGCTGGCTGCAGAGAGGAGGAGAACCCTCAGTGCCCAGGAGGAGATCCAGAGTCTGCAGGAGGAGCTGCAGCGAGTGACCAACAGACTTAAAGTCAGAAAATAGAAATGAAAAATGTTTCTGTATGAGTGAACTGCACATTTCAATGGTATGAAATCAACCTCTGCACTGTCTCCTGTTAGGAGAAGGAACGGGAGCTAGATACCAAAAACATTTATGCCAACCGCATGATCAAGCCCACGATAAGGAGAGATAATGAAGAGAGCACAAAGAGGAAAGGTAAAGCTCATATAATAATGCATTCTCAGAACTTTGCTTCCTTACTGTCATCATTTATACATTGTACTCTTCTCAGAACTCATTATTAACTGGTATGCAATCTTCTTTTTCCACCACGTGAAGCCTCCAGCAGGAACAGCACCAAGGACCTGCAGACCAAAGAACCGATATCTAGTCTGGGTTTCCCCACACCTCCCCCTGCTGTCACTGACGCCAGTGGTTTCAGCGAACAGGCACCTGATGAATACTTATCACTGCGGGTACAAAGACATGACTCCAATTTATCCTCATCTAAAATACACATATATACATATATATGTACATACATATATTCATTTAGTTATTCTAATTAGTTGTGATCCCCCCCCCCCTTCAACCAATCCACATCCACAGGAGCTCAACGGACTGGACAGACCAGCAGGGACAGGGGGCTCAAATCAAAAGTGTGAAGAGCAGAAGTCTGAAAAGACGTCTGGAAGAGTTGAGGAGCAGCTGGAGAAGGAGAAAGACGAGAAAGAGCACCACAATCGGGAGATTAATGTCCTGGAGGAGAAGGCAAAGAAGCTAAGAGAAGGTCTGAATCAGAACAAAAAGTACTGTGGACTTCATTGGGTCCTAAATGCTCTATCGAAAACCTGTAAGTTGAGAAATTTACTGTTGGGGCAAGAAAACAGTATTAAGTGTTTTATTTTTGTATCTGCAGGCAGGGAAATGGAAAAAGAGGAAGATGACAGACACAAGAGGACGGGTTCCCTCTCAAATCACGAAGAAGAAAGCAAAATGAAGCACAGCCACGTCCAGGAAGAGATCAAGAGGTGGAACCAGGACGTTCTGGGCAGCCAGCAGGCGGCTGAGGAGGCCCGCCGCAAAAAGGACCACCTGCTGGCAAAGATGCGTGAAATAGACCTCCAGAACCACGACGTCCAGGACGCTGCGTTTGCCGAGTCCAACAAGAGCAACCTTTCCTCTCCTCGTCCTCCCGAGCAGAGGAACCAGAACCCTTCCATTTTTAGCCTCACGGAAACGGAGGCGGTGGCGGCCAGGGACGGCGGGCCGAGAAGACTGGGCCTGGAGGGGGCGGGCAGGAGAGCGCTGAGGTTCCAAAACTCCAGCGACGACTTGGCTTTTGGAAACTACGCGCCCTCCTTCAGAAAATCGGCCTCTCGCAGCTCAGCGGGCTTCCCTCCACCGCCGCCCGTGGAGGACCGGGAGGCGGCGCTGGAGGCCATTGGCATCTTCAGTCTCAGAGGGCCGGAGACAGGAAAGGACAAGGAGGCAGCGGCCAAAGACAGGAAGTCCAACCTCATGGAGCAGCTGTTCGGCCCCCTGGGAACCCCCGCTGGGGACGGCCTGGGCACCACCAACGCGATGGAGGTCCTCAATTGTCCCCCAAACACAAATGGAATGCGGCCAAGAAGAGAAAGACTGCTCAGCTTCAGCTCGGGTTCCTCCACCCCTC
This sequence comes from Nelusetta ayraudi, assembly GCF_046127955.1. Classification (NCBI taxonomy): domain Eukaryota; kingdom Metazoa; phylum Chordata; class Actinopteri; order Tetraodontiformes; family Monacanthidae; genus Nelusetta; species Nelusetta ayraudi. The sequence continues at coordinate 197,431 of NW_027466132.1, read as the reverse complement.
CTGCAACCTCCATCAGCACGCTGCAAGTGGCAGAGAGCAGACCTGCCGTCTGTGCCATCACCTCGTTCGATGACGACATAGAGGAACTCACACTATGACCCGTTTTATAGATTTCAGATGACCTGAGAAGCACTGGTGACTAAAGTGCTGGGCATCGTGGTCATTATCAAGTGAAAGCACTAGTTTAAAAAAAAAAAAAAAAGCAAAGATTTTTATGAGGGAAGCATAGTTTACTTCTTGACTGCTTAGAAATGTTACAGTATTTAAATTGTAAATGTCAAAACAGTTTGTGAAATCAATAAGGAATCATAGGAAATAGTGACAGCAAGTCAATCTTGGACACTGCAGCTGAATACTCCGGTTGCATTCTGGCTCTGTAACATTTGGTTATCCAACCAGGAAGGATGAGTCACAGACACCTGTGCCTCCAGAGAAAGTCTGCCTGCTAACACAGAGCAGCTTGTATATATATTTAAAAAAAACAAAACAAACATTTTAAGTCATACTTCTTGTTTCTGCTTGGCACTTTTTGTAATAGTTTGTTTTTATGTTTACGTTTAAATTGTTCACTTTAGGATCCAACCATTTATTTATTTTTTCTGTCCACAGCACTAAAATGTACCACTAAGCAATATGACAATCATGTTTTCCTAGAATTTTCTGTATAATAGTTATATAATGTATGTATTTATATATGTTTTGTTTTATTGCAGGGTTTAGCTCTGAACCAGTGTGTTAATATTAAAATTACCTTTGTGTTGCAGTTTTTGTCCTGTGCGGTGAAATGACTCAGTAGATAATGAGCACGGAAAAAAAGTCTTTAGGCCAAATTTCCAATGTGCGGTACGGAGAACTGGATACCGGATTGCAAATATTGTGGAGCACTGATTTTTTCTTTTCCCCCAGTGGCCACTCGAGGTACTGCAGCAGCAAAAAAAAGGCTGATAAAGGCTTCTGGCCTTTATCACCAGAAAAGAGTCGTCACAATGTCGTACATGCTGCTGTGTCTCAGTTCGTTCTGATTGGCCAAATAGATCATGTGAGTAACAGAGGCATGATGGGAAGTGACACTACTGCGCATGCTCTATGGGCCCACATAATGCCGAAGTCTAAAACTTTTTTCGACGTATGCAACTTCATTGAAATGAATGGGCCGCCGTCTTGGATTCTGGAGGCCTGACATTAGGACTCAGGTCAGGACGCTTCCATTTGGCTGTCTAAAACAACACAAGCAAGGCATCAAGTTCAGTGTTGTGCAAATCGGAAAACGTTCTCCCGTACCTGGAGGTTCTGACTCTTTGAAGATGAACTCCAAGAGGAAGAAAAAAAATCTGGAAAGTTTAGTTGAAGTTCACTTATTATTTTTATTTTTTTTTAACATTTGGAGTAATCAGAGCTCCCCCTGCAGCGTTAAAGAAACCACTTTTACTTGTTTTCAACTTCTACTTGTAGTGACTTAGAAGGCGCAGAGTAAAAGGTGGTGGAGGAGATGTTAACAGCGTGGCTGCAGGTGTAGACTCCCTGGTGGTTTGTTTTAATTGCTGGGAAGTCAAACTTTGACCCAAAAAATGCAGAGATGTTGTACCCCGGTTGTACTTTGCTGACATTCTTGTTTGTTTCTGTTAGGTAGAAGAAACTGCCACGGTACTTGGAAACAGTGGAGCATATTACAGAGATGAAGCTGCCTTGTTTCACTGATATTTTTTCTAGGTTGTAGACCACCATCCCATAATGAGTAGACAAGGACATCTGAGGGGGCTCCAGTGTTACTGCAAAAACACACAAGTGTCATGATTGCAAAATTGATAAGATTACCTGCTTTTATATTTGAGCAGATGGACAAAACACGTATCATACCTGAGAGCTTTGCAACAACCCCTTGTGGGTACTTGATGACTTGGTTTGGTATTTTCTTTTCATATTCGCAAAAGTATGACCCGTGCTGGCTGAAGTCCACTGCAGGGAAGACGAAGGTCGCTGTTTGATTTTCAGTGGTTTTCTCCAGGTTGAACGTGCTGCCGTCCTTTTTCAGGAAAAAGGTCCCGCCAAGATGTTCCGTCGACACCAGAGTGCAGGTGATTTCAACTCTGCCCCCCCAGTTTACATTTGGAGAAGGACTGATAGTGATCTGGGGTTTCTCCAGAGACTCTGCAAAGCAGGAAAAAATCTTTACGCTTGTTTTTCACAGCAGCCACTTGGTAACATTAAAAGTGAGAACCAACCTGAGCAGATGACGCTGGAATCTTCACCATGCCCACAGTTGTTAATTCCAACAGGATTGTGTGTACAGTGTGTGATGGCTGACTCTTCGCCGCTACACTCCACATTATCCAGCCAGATTGGGCCGCTGCCTCTTCCAAAATGGGCAGACCCAGGAGCGGAAACTGCCTTACCGCACCCCAGCTGTCTACAAACCACATTTCCATCTATGAGCCCCCATTTGTCATCGCAGACTGTACCCCACTGGCTTCTATAGAAGACCTCCACTCTCCCAGAGCATTGGTCTGAGCCGCCCACCAAACGGACCGGTGCTGCATAAGACGACAGAACAAAAACGGAGTTCATTAAAGCTTCGGGATTCATTTATTTTTGATTATTTGAATATCATCTCCAAATCTATAGGCAAGTTAGCAGTCCTAAAAGCAACAGTACCCAAAAACATCATATTTGCATTTATGTACCATCTACAACATAGGTGTCAATCTCTGGCCCGTGGGTCAAATAATATTTAATTCATACTGGAACTGGCCCTCTGGTATTGTACAGCACATGTAATGCTGATACTGCAAATCCCAGAATACTGTGTTGGTATTCCAATATATAATTGGTTGCACGTTCATTGAATTATATCAATACTTAATCGGTTTATTATTGCTATTTTATTGTAGTATTAACCAGTGGAAAAAGGTTAATGTTGAAATATAAATCAGAAGGCTTCAAATAAAAAAGAAGCATATCATTTTTATTTACATTTTATTTATTTCAGTGTGTTTTATTTTTATTTGAAATTCGATTTTGCATGTATATAATATAAAGTTATTTATTTTATAGTATTAAGTGTCACTTGTTCCAGATTCAGGTTGAGGTAAAGCCTCTTTGGGTCAATACAAAAATGGTCACTTTTCTATCTGGAGGAAACTTTTTTCAACAAATATCAGTGTTGGCTCCAGACTTTGTCCAAGTTTTAAGATTTCTGCCCCTAATGTGTATTTGAGTTTGACTCCCCTGGTCTACAATATCTATGTAGTCATTGGCATGCAAGGCTACACTTCAATTCTTTTTTGAGAAATAGATGAGATGAAGTGATGACAAATGATTTACCAGCACAGGAGACAACCACGTCACTGTCATGTTGACAACTGGAGTTCAGGAAGCCTGTGACCGAGCACTGGTCAAGAGTGGTTCCATTTGTAAAGCAGGAACCACTGGCGGCCACCACTGGTCCACTGCCTTGTCCTTTGACAACCATGTTTGTCGAATCTATGGCACTTCCACATTCCAGGTAGTCACACACAGCTTGAGCTTTAACCAGGTTCCAGTCTGCATCACAGACTGTGTACCAGTCGTCACCGTGACGCACCTCCACCCTGCCAGAACACTTGTCCCTACCATCAGCCAGCCGCACCACCACACGTCCTGTAGAGTAGAAGAAATTAAAGTGGTCATATGGTATGACATGTTTCAAAGTTAAAAAAAAAACAACCAAAAAACAGAAAGCTGTCCACCAGTGGATTTGCGTTCTTGTTTTCAAAAAGTATATCTTCAAGGTTTTAGTTCAGAAATTCTAGACAAAAATAATTAAAATAATTTTTTTCTTGAGTGTCTGCAAAGCAAGAAAAAGGCTTTAATTGAGGACATTAAAAGTGAGAACCAACCTGAGCAGATGACGCTGGCATCTTCGTCATGCCCACAGTTACTTTGTCCAACAGGATTGTGTGTACAGTGTGTGATGGCTGACTCTTCGCCGCTACACTCCACATTATCCAGCCAGATTGGGCCGCTGCCTCTTCCAAAATAGGCAGACCCAGGAGCGGAAACTGCCTCACCGCATCCCAGCTGTCTACAAACCACATTTCCATCTATGAGCCCCCATTCGTCGTCGCAGACTGTACCCCACTGGCCTCTATAGAAGACCTCCACTCTCCCAGAGCATTGGTCTGAGCCGTTCACCAAACGGACCGGTCCTGCATAAGACGACAGAACAAAAACGGAGTTCATTAAAGCTTCGGGATTCATTTATTTTTGATTATTTGAATATCATCTCCAAATCTATAGGCAAGTTAGCAGTCCTAAAAGCAACAGTACCCAAAAACATCATATTTGCATTTATGTACCATCTACAACATAGGTGTCAATCTCTGGCCCGTGGGTCAAATAATATTTAATTCATACTGGAACTGGCCCTCTGGTATTGTACAGCACATGTAATGCTGATACTGCAAATCCCAGAATACTGTGTTGGTATTCCAATATATAATTGGTTAGACGTTCATTGAATTATTTTAATACTTAATCGGTTTATTATTGCTATTTTATTGTAGTATTAGCCAGTGGAAAAAGGTTAATGTTGAAATATAAATCAGAAGGCTTCAAATAAAAAAGAAGCATATCATTTTTATTTACATTTTATTTATTTCAGTGTGTTTTATTTTATTTGAAATTCGATTTTGCATGTATATAATATAAAGTTATTTATTTTATAGTATTAAGTGTCACTTGTTCCAGATTCAGGTTGAGGTAAAGCCTCTTTGGGTCCATACAAAAATGGTCACTTTTCTATCTGGAGGAAACTTTTTTCAACAAATATCAATGTTGGCTCCAGACTTTGTCCAAGTTTTAAGATTTCTGCCCCTAATGTGTATTTGAGTTTGACTCCCCTGGTCTACAATATCTATGTAGTCATTGGCATGCAAGGCTACACTTCAATTCTTTTTTGAGAAATAGATGAGATGAAGTGATGACAAATGATTTACCAGCACAGGAGACAACCACGTCACTGTCATGTTGACAACTGGAGTTCAGGAAGCCTGTGACCGAGCACTGGTCAAGAGTGGTTCCATTTGTAAAGCAGGAACCACTGGCGGCCACCACTGGTCCACTGCCTTGTCCTTTGACAACCATGTTTGTCGAATCTATGGCACTTTCACATTCCAGGTAGTCACACACAGCTTGAGCTTTAGCCAGGTTCCAGTCTGCATCACAGACTGTGTACCAGTCGTCACCGTGACGCACCTCCACTCTGCCGGAGCAATTGTCCCTACCATCAGCCAGCCACACCACCATACTTCCTGTAGAGTAGAGGGAACTAAAGTTATCAGATGGTATGAAACGCTTTTAAGAAAAAAAGGGGGAAAAAAACAAAAAGTAAATATCAAAGGTGTATATTAGTGGAAGTGCTTGCTTGTCTTCAAAGAGAGTATCTTAAGGTTTTAGTTCAAAAAAATTTGCTTGAGGACATTAAAAGAGATCACCTACCTGAGCAGAAGACGCTGGCATCTTCGTCATGCCCACAGTTATTTTCTCCAACAGGATTGTGTGTACAGTGTGTGATGGCTGACTCTTCGCCGCTACACTCCACATTATCCAGCCAGATTGGGCCGCTGCCTCTTCCAAAATAGGCAGACCCAGGAGCGGAAACTGCCTTACCGCACCCCAGCTGTCTACAAACCACATTTCCATCTTTGAGCCCCCATTCGTCATCGCAGACTGTACCCCACTGGCCTCTATAGAAGACCTCCACTCTCCCAGAGCATTGGCCTGAGCCGCCCACCAAACGGACCGGTGCTGCATAAGACGACAGAACAAAAACGGAGTTCATTAAAGCTTCGGGATTCATTTATTTTTGATTATTTGAATATCATCTCCAAATCTATAGGCAAGTTAGCAGTCCTAAAAGCAACAGTACCCAAAAACATCATATTTGCATTTATGTACCATCTACAACATAGGTGTCAATCTCTGGCCCGTGGGTCAAATAATATTTAATTCATACTGGAACTGGCCCTCTGGTATTGTACAGCACATGTAATGCTGATACTGCAAATCCCAGAATACTGTGTTGGTATTCCAATATATAATTGGTTGCACGTTCATTGAATTATATCAATACTTAATCGGTTTATTATTGCTATTTTATTGTAGTATTAGCCAGTGGAAAAAGGTTAATGTTGAAATATAAATCAGAAGGCTTCAAATAAAAAAGAAGCATATCATTTTTATTTACATTTTATTTATTTCAGTGTGTTTTATTTTATTTGAAATTCGATTTTGCATGTATATAATATAAAGTTATTTATTTTATAGTATTAAGTGTCACTTGTTCCAGATTCAGGTTGAGGTAAAGCCTCTTTGGGTCAATACAAAAATGGTCACTTTTCTATCTGGAGGAAACTTTTTTCAACAAATATCAATGTTGGCTCCAGACTTTGTCCAAGTTTTAAGATTTCTGCCCCTAATGTGTATTTGAGTTTGACTCCCCTGGTCTACAATATCTATGTAGTCATTGGCATGCAAGGCTACACTTCAATTCTTTTTTGAGAAATAGATGAGATGAAGTGATGACAAATGATTTACCAGCACAGGAGACAACCACGTCACTGTCATGTTGACAACTGGAGTTCAGGAAGCCTGTGACCGAGCACTGGTCAAGAGTGGTTCCATTTGTAAAGCAGGAACCACTGGCGGCCACCACTGGTCCACTGCCTTGTCCTTTGACAACCATGTTTGTCGAATCTATGGCACTTCCACATTCCAGGTAGTCACACACAGCTTGAGCTTTAACCAGGTTCCAGTCTGCATCACAGACTGTGTACCAGTTGTCACCGTGACGCACCTCCACTCTGCCGGAGCAATTGTCCTTACCATCAGCCAGCCACACCACCATACTTCCTGTAGAGTAGAGGGAACTAAAGTTATCAGATGGTATGAAACGCTTTTAAGAAAAAAAGGGGGAAAAAAACAAAAAGTAAATATCAAAGGTGTATATTAGTGGAAGTGCTTGCTTGTCTTCAAAGAGAGTATCTTAAGGTTTTAGTTCATAAAAATCAATAAGACAGAACAATTGAGTTCAGAAATTCAACAAAACAATAGGAATGAAAAGGAGTTCAGGGCAAATGATCTGAGCTACTGATACTGATCTGGGTTTTTTCTTGAGTGTCTGCAAAGCAGGAAAAAGCCTTTAATTGAGAACATTAAAAGAGATCACCTACCTGAGCAGATGACGCTGGCATCTTCGCGATGCCCACAGTTATTTTCTCCAACAGGATTGTGTGTACAGTTTGAGATGGCTGACTCTTCACCGTTACACTCCACATTATCCAGCCAGATTGGGCCGCTGCCTCTTCCAAACTGGGCAGACCCAGGAATGTAAACTGCCTTACCGCATCTCAGCTGTCTACAAACCACATTTCCATCTATGAGCCCCCATTTGTCATCGCAGACTGTACCCCACTGGCTTCTATAGAAGACCTCCACTCTCCCAGAGCATTGGTCTGAGCCGTTCACCAAACGGACCGGTACTGCATAAGACGACAGAACAAAAAAGGAGTTCATTCACACTTCGGGATTCATTTATTTTTGATTATTTGAATATCATCTCCAACTCTGTCGGCCATTTAACAATTTGGAGGGAATAAAAGCAACAGTTCCCCAATACATCATCTTTGAAATGGTGTATTTTCTACAGTGTCCATAAAGTGATTGGCTTGCAAGATTATGCTATAAAAAAGTTGAAGAGATGAAGTGATGACAAATGATTTACCAGCACAGGAGACAACCACGTCACTGTCATGTTGACAACTGGAGTTCAGGAAGCCTGTGACCGAGCACTGGTCAAGAGTGGTTCCATTTGTAAAGCAGGAACCACTGGCGGCCACCACTGGTCCACTGCCTTGTTTGTTAATGACAGTGGTTGTCAAATCTATGGCACTATCACATTCCAGGTAGTCACACACAGCTTGAGCTTTAGCCAGGTTCCAGTCTGCATCACAGACTGTGTACCAGTCGTCACCGTGACGCACCTGCACTCTGCCGGAACACTTGTCCTTACCATCAGCCAGCCACACCACCATACTTCCTGTAGAGTAGAGGGAACTAAAGTTATCACGTGGTATGACATGTTTCAAAGTAAAAAAGAGATAAAGAAGTACATATCAAAGATGTGTATTCGTGGAAGTGCTTGCTTGTCTTTAAAGAGTGTGTCTTCTCAAGGTTCGACATTAGAAAACAAACATACAATATAATAACAATGTTCAGGGACCAGTTGCCTGTGTTGCTTTAATGTTAATACACCTTTCTCATAATTGTGTCTAAAGGCCCAGAAATTATCTTTATTACATTTTTCTTTTGCCCAAAATATTTTCCCTACCTGTACAGACAACACCAGCGATGGTGGTGGTGTTGCTCGTTTTATCAGTAAAAGGTCTTTGGCGGCACTGAGCGAGATTTAGCTCCTGTCCAGAGCATTCAAGCTGGTCGATCTGGATCGGCCCCGTGGCTTGGCCAAAGTCATTGTTCATTGTGATCTTGTGAACTTTGCCACAATTCAGCTGTTTGCAAACCACTGTGGCGTCGTTCACATCCCAGTGTTGGCTACACACCGTCCCCCACTGGTCGTTGTTGAAGAACTCAACTGTGCCGGCGCAGCGACTGCTCCCGCCAGTCAGCCTCACGTTGCCTAGAAAACAGAGTTGTTGCATGAGCACTGCTTTGATAGGATGTCTGCTAACGTTTTGCTCATACTTTGCAATTTGCTAAGCACGATTTGCTAAATGAGGAGCTTAAAACTGCTTTTATTTTTTTTATATTAGCACATCATTTTACACTTAAGGGGTAATTCATCTTTGAGTCTCACCAGAACATTCTATGACGACATCCTCAGTGGCATCATTGTTGTTCCTTACATATTCTCTCACTGTGCACTCCGTCAGAGAGCTCTCCCTGCCACTACACTTCACTTTATAGCCTCTCATCTTCCGGCCTGGAATCAATACTCCTGAGGACCTCACAGGGTCTCCACAGCCCATCTCTCTACACACCACTGCCAGCTCATTCTGGCCCCAGTTAACGTTCAACGGCGCCACCCACTGGTTACTGTGGGAAAACTCCACCCTGCCCGAACATTCAGTAGACCCATTGGTGAGTCTAATGGAGGCTGAAGAGAAAAACAATTACATGAGTTAGCTTATCTGTGTCAAAAGAGGTGTTACTAGGGAATAAGAAAGAGTGTAAGAGTGAGGGATGAAGGCACAAATCAGTGAAATAACATCTGAGATTACATACATGAACACACCACACCAGCATCTTCGCTATGGTCGCAGTTACTTTCGCCAAGGGTCCTGTGTTGGCAGTGCAGCAGGGAGGACTCATTGCCTACACACCTGACATCATCAAGCGAGATGTCACCTTCACCCGGTCCAAAGAAAGCGCTGGACTTGACAGACGTGGCCGTGCCACAGTCCATGGCTCTGCACACCACCTGAGCTTCTCTGATGTCCCACTCATCATCACACACGGTTCCCCACTGTTTGTTTCGAAGGATCTCCACTCTGCCAGAGCATCGGTCCGTGCCGTTGACAAGCCTCAGTGTCGGGCGTTCTGCACGTGGGATATTTAGGGTGTTGTGAACAACTTCTTTATGCTCTCCACAGAGTAATTTGACCAAAATATTTGTAGTTGTACATTGCATGTCTTCAACAGCCTCCAGTGTTAACCTGACTTTCAAATAGAATCTTGACTATGGTCCATTGTAAAACAAACTCATCTTTCCTGCCTTTTACCTTGCAATACATCTATGTTGATGAGCATAGATTGTAGCTGTTCTGAGAAAATGAAAACTTTCTGTTTATGTTTTAAAGTAATTTACGCTGTAGGGCCTTGTAGATTAATATGTACTAGTATTTCAAACTCTGAACTCTTTTCAATCCCGGCAGCAGCAATAACCTGACATCACATCCAAAACGTACGGTTTTGGATGTGATGTCAGGTTATTGTTTTCTCACATTGGTTTTTCATTTTCTGTCATTTGGCTGCGTGCCTCTGAACTTTGGCAGTGAGGACAGTCAGCTCTTTTTTTTCTTTTACCTTTTCCCTTTTACATGAGATTGTTCTCGGCACACAGGAGCAATATGCACATTTACTTAAGTGATGTACCACGTAGCACTGGGGTGAAGATTCAACTGCATTTCTCTGTCAACATATAACAAGATAACTGTTTGCATTAGATGGTTAGATTATGGGGGCAATGTTGTCACAAAAAACAAAGCCTTTTGAGGCGGTGGTCTGTTCTTTGTGGATCCGGCCATAAGTGATTTATATTTCAAAAGGCTACTGTTGAAATATATATAAGAAGGCTGCAAATAAAATCAGAGGCATACAATTTTTAATTTACATTTTATTTATTTCAGTGTGTGTGTTGTTTTTTTTTTTTAAATTTGATTTTGCACGTATGCAATATGAAGTTATTTATTGTATAGTATTAAGGGATATCCCCTTGGCCAAGTAGCCAGGGCGCATCATCAATTGGAGGCATAGTGACAGGACCGCCACTGTCATTTTTCTCCCCCTCTTTTCACAAGCACGTCCTCGCGCTCCCCACAGGCAGCCACACAAATGAGGAATCCACGGACCCACCCGGGCTACATGGATCCTGCCGACAGCGCCACATTCGCTTGTTCCATTTTCAGGTTGAGGCAAAACTTGTTTGGGTCGATATGAAAATGGTCACTTTTCTATTTGGGGCAGGATTTATTTCAATAAATATCAATGTTGGCTTGAGACTTTGTCCGAGTTTTAGATTTTTGCCTCTTATGTGTATTGGAGTTTGACTCCCCTGGTCTACAATATCCATTGGCTGCATGGCTACATTTAAATGCTTTTTTGAGAAATAGATGAGATGAAGTGATGACAAATGATTTACCAGCACAGGAGACAACCACGTCACTGTCATGTTGACAACTGGAGTTCAGGAAGCCTGTGACCAAGCACTGGTCAAGAGTGGTTCCATTTGTAAAGCAGGAACCACTGGCGGCCACCACTGGTCCACTGCCTTGTCCACTGACAACCATGTTTGTCGAATCTATGGCACTTCCACATTCCAGGTAGTCACACACAGCTTGAGCTTTAGCCAGGTTCCAGTCTGCATCACAGACTGTGTACCAGTTGTCACCGTGACGCACCTCCACCCTGCCAGAACACTTGTCCCTACCATCAGCCAATCGCACCACCACACGTCCTGTAGAGTAGAGGGAACTAAAGTTATCAGACGGTATGAAACGCTTTTAAGAAAAAGGAAAAAAACAACATAAAGATGTCCACTACTGAAAGTGCTTTCTTGTTTTCAAAAAGTGTATGTTATCAAGGTTTTAGTTCAGTAATTCTAACAAAAAAATTTCAAATTTTGAATTTAGAATTTGAATTTTCCATACCAGAAATAGAACATTTTCTTATGGACCCAAGGCAGATGATACTTATTTGCACTTGGACAGTGTAAAATCTGTTTGTTGGAACCTACCATACAGCGGCAATGATTAGATGGACATCGATTCTATCTTATACATGTCTCACAAATTCTGACATTCTGGCTTTATGTCTGAGGCATCAGGGACTGCTGAAGTACTCAACTGCTTTTACATGCCTCTGTCTTCGCCCTGCTGATTTTATGCTCTAAAGCCAAGCCCCAACATAATGATTTTGTTCTGCAAGTTTTTCAACATTAATTCAAGTTGTAGTGTCCTGTTGATTTTCAGTCTCGATATGGTCTTCCAATGGTCGGTCTTTGTTTAGGTCTTACTCTTGTTCTAGTCTCCTAACTACATCACTTGGAGCAGGCCATGTGATGAAGAATTAATAATGTAAGGCTATTACGTTGTTGCCTCGGTGTCAAAATCAAAAGCTGCTTACAAAAAGGCCATCAGCATGCGACTTGTGTCATTCACTCTCTGATCTCAACCTACACCTTTGAGAATAAATCAGCCATCATAAAGACAGTCAGGGAAATTTCTGTCTGTCATATGGCCAACAGGACAAAGAAGAAAAAAAAAGACCATCAGTGACTTCTGAGATTTGACAACTGAGGTCAGTGAGAAAACTCAGACTTACCTGAGCAGATGACCCCTATGTCTTCACCGTGGCCACAGTTATTGGACCCATAAGACCTGTGGACACACTGATGAATTGATTGTTCGCGGCCGGTACACTGCACATCATCCAGCCAGATGTCTTCCTTTCCTTGCCCAAAAAATGCTCCTCCTTTGGCGTCCAAAGCCGCGCCACAGTCTAGTTCCTTGCACACCACGTCTGTATTGGTGAGGCTCCAAAGATCATCGCACACCGTCCCCCACTTTCCATTGTGGAAGACCTCCACTCGACCCGAGCAGCGAGATGGCCCCACTAGTCTTGTCACGCCACAACCTGCATGTAGGATGAGTAAAAGACATCAGCTGTGGGTTTTAAATCAACTTGAACTATTTGAGAAAAAAAAAGAAAGAAATTCTTAGAACAGATCAGAGGCGTAGAAATTGCCTCGCAACTCCTCTTACTTGCAAGCGGTGACAAGCTCAGTAGACCTGCAGTGGTAATGTCAGAAAATCTTTTAAAAAAACCCACTTTCATTGCCATGCATATTTTTTTTCTCAAAAATACTTCAAGACCTAAAAATACTTGAGACAATTAAAAATACTTAAGACACTCAAGAAAGTGCCAAGAGTCAAATTAATTTACTGAGAACACAAGAACACACTTTAGTTCATTCTTATTTCAATTTGATTGGAACTTGTTGGAACTCTTTATTACAGCCTTTAGAGGAATGAAATTGGAGAAACTTACCAATGGACAAATAACAGACAAAATGTAGTTTATCTATCATATTTTATCCAAGAGGGGTTCATATGCAGCACTGGCAAAGGATTAGAGGGAAAGAGATAATCTTGTTAATGTGTACAGCATTTGACGTGTTACTGTCTTCTCATTTAAAAAATGTGTAAATATAATACATTAAAAAAAATATATATGTCAAAGCGATAATGAGAAAATCAAGCCTTACCTTGCAAATCTATGCAGACCTGAGCCAGTAGACCCACAATAAAAAGATGTTGACGTTTAACATCCAAATGGAGGAGGCTCAATAATAAATCCAGTAGTTGAATTGAAGAGGTTTTGCCCAGAGTTCTACTCTAAAATGAATTTATGTTGACACTTTGATTAATCATTAAAAAGAGGATGAGTCAGTTGTGATTGGCCCAATGGCAAATGGCCTGCCAGACACATTCAAACAAACCCAAACACAATGCACCACAGCAAACTGCCAGCCACGAAAGTGAAAGAACAGATGTGCAGGCCAGTCCACACAGATTCAAAAGTCCAGCAGTGGGTTTTGAAATCTGTGTCCAGAAAAATACGGTACTATTTGAAACAGGATTATATAAACCATTATAGTAAGTTTGATGGTTGGCGGAGCTTTTATTTGTTCTTATCGTTACTATTATGATTGTTGTTGTTGTTGTTGTTATTATTATTATTATTATTATTTTGTTAAGCACTGTGGGTTGCATCTCTTTTGTATGAACAGTGCTATATAAATAAAGTTTATTATTATTATTATTATTATTATTATTATTATTATTATTAATAATAATAATAATAATAATAATAATAAACTTAATTATAATAAAGTTTATTATTATTATTATTATTATTATTATTAATAATAATAATAATAATAAACTTTATTTATATAGCACTGTTCATACAAAAGAGATGCAACCCACAAATAATAATAATAATAATAATAATAATAATAATAATAATAATAATAATAATAATAATAAAACAGCATGGCGGCGAAGAAATTTGTTTGTTTTGAGGGAGTTTGTTCCGAAGAAAGGCTACGTGTGTTCGGCTGCATGGAATTGGCAGAGAACAGAGAACAAACAACGCCCCGCTGTACAAATGTGTTTGAAAGCTATTGCGACCTAACTTATTGCAGCACCTCAAACAGAGGCATGCTGCCGAGTGGGGAAAGAGTTACTCCCTCTGCAGTAAACAAGACCGCAGCATCCCGAGCACCACCACCAAAAAACAACCTACCGCCTTGGAAACATTTACAAAGTGTAATATAAGAAAGGGGGCTGGTCAGGGTTGCCAACCGTCCCTGAAAATGCAGAACTGTCCAACATTTAGCTTATTTCTAATGTCTATTGGTAACAAAGCAGTTCAAACAATGTGAACCATATACTTTTTTGAAACCCTATTTTAAGTTATGATTTACCACTGGCCTGTGATAGTCATTGCCCAGAGCACTGATTATTAAGTAGGGAAAATGGATGGATGGATGGAAATAAATAGATTTCTAGTTTGGCTAAGTTGCCGCCTGGCCAAATTGATAGAACAATGTAGCAATGTGAAGCAAGTTTCAAAAATGTTTCCTTCTTATCTTTGTCTTGATGCTCATGGTCAACTTGCTGTCGCAATGCCACTGTTTGGTTGGACACCCACTAGCACAACATTTACAGAGGCCCGCGAAATTGGGTCAGTTTATACAAATATTAACTTCTGGATGAATCATTTCAAATGGTTAACCTTTCCCTGATGGTAAATTACAAATTAAGAATTTCATGAGATCATATTCTCCTGGTTACAATGTTTCTTAACTATATGCCAGAGCTTCTAAAGTCTCTTCAAACTACAAACAGGTACAAATATCAACCTTGCAGTGTGTGTGTGTGTGTGTGTCTGAGAGAGTGTGTGTGAGAGAGAGAGAGAGATATTTATGTTTGTAATTGAATTCTAATTATCTAATTCTCATTATTTACTAATTGCTGCTGGTGTCTTCATCAATTACGGACTCCTGTCAAAGTTAATCACCATAGTTTACTATAGCGATATTACTTTTGGTCAAATTAGCGAACATGGTTGAACAGTCTCAAAACAGTTTCTGCAAAAATGTCATATCTAAATTCATCAATTCATATTACCCCACGAATAAGGAATGCATAATGCAAAAGTAACATCATTTCAGATAAATACAGCAATATGGTAGCGGCCGTCTGTAGATCTGCGTCTGTCGGTTGAAATGTGCAAAACAGTAATTTTGAGTATTCTTATTTTAAAATTATACAACATAACTATGCGAGGCTGCAAGACCAAGGATGGAAAAATTAAGAACAAAAATTGTATAATCTGGAATGTGCTGGAACTATACTTTGTTAGGTAGAACTATACTTTTGTTTTTATTTAAATAGTCTAATTTCATTCCAATTTTAGCACTCCATTTAACATTCCAGTTTAGTTGTGAAAGACTGGAGATCGTGTGTGCAGTTCAGCATCTTGTTAATGTGGAGACTATATGTCCTGTGAGTAGAAACTGACACGCTTAGTTGTTGTGATGACAGAGTGCATATTTTCATATTTAGTAAAGTTCTGACTCCTCTTCGAGAGTTGCTAATCATAGTTTGCTAAGGTAGCTAGCTTGCTACGATTTAAGTGACATTTGAATTACTTGGAAATACTGTAAAGAGTTGATAGTGCTTATATTTTGTTTGTATGTTTTACTACAGTTTTACAAGCGTTGAGAGTGGATTCAACCGGACTGTTGAAGATGGAAATGCATGGGGGGGAAAAAAAAAAAAAAAAAAAAACAATATCAAAAAAACCCTGAATTTTCCAAGCTTTCCCAGTTGGATTGTCTCACGTGTTAATTATCGCTCTAGTTTAACATCAACTCAAGCGAGGACAGAATATTTTTTTTTTTTCATATTCATATATTTTCATTAATGGGGAAAAAAAAAAATGTTTCCTTTTAATTCCTGCGGAGTAGAACATGACTTACTTGGTTTCATCCAGGCCGTGTGCTACTTGTTGCTGTGCACGTTAACGTTTAATTAAATCGTCAAGATACTGAGAGCACACTGCTCGGTTTCAAGCCCAGCGTACCACAATTAATATTCATGCGGCGGCGGCGGCGGCAGGACTGACAGGGATTCCGAGGACGTAACCAGGCAACCGGGACCTGACGCAGCGTTCCCGCCCCTCCTCCGGCCTGCTCCGTGCTCAAAACAAGTGATTCGCGCAGCCGCCACACCGTCATCGCTGCTGGGTCTCCGCCGTCGCGTCCGCCTGCCTCCCGGCTGAGGAGGAGGAAGGGCTCCGCTGCAGTCAAGACAGAGCCCCGGAGGGGTGGAAACGAGCCGCTCGCAATCAGAACACCGGGATGCGGATGACGTGACGCCGGTTTGGACTCACCTTGCGGCGCTGCGCCTGAAACGAGCCTGGACGAGGTTGTTATTGATCATCGCGTTGTCACAGCACGTAAGTGGAGAAAGTTTTTCAGATTGAGGTGCATGATGAGCTGTCTTTAAAACTCAATGTTCACGGTTTAAAAGCTTGTGTGCGTGTGTGTGTGTGTGTGTGTGTGTGTGTGTGTGTGTGTGTGTGTGTGTGTGTGTGTGTGTGTGTGGCTAAAAACGAAGAACACAGTAATTGTTTAACAAAGTTGTGTAAATCATTAATTATGTGTACACACATTAATTAATAATTCGCAATACAAATAATACCGTCACAGTCTCTCTTTCCCTTTGGATAAAACATAACTCTTAAATGCATTATTAATCAACATACGACACACAACCCTGTGTGTACGAAAATCCATACAAACCATTTACACTTGCTTGCACAGCCTTTTGTGATATCACAAAATTACAATGCTTTTTCTGTCAACAATATGTGGACGGTGTTACGACTCTTGACCCAATCTAAGTTTACCCTGGTTGTATTTTATATGGAACCACCCCCTTGTTAGTGCGGAAACCATAAAGCAGCTGCCCCTTGATGCTGCTGATCTTCACTAGTTAATCATTTTTGTTCACTTTTCGTTGCCACAACAAACTGAGCCTTTGAGACACAATAATTGACCGTTGATCCGAAGACACGGACGTCGTTTGAGGCCACTCATTTGCGTCCGCCTGATGATCACCAAGATCACATTCTCGTGCACAGCACAATCGGCACATAATCCCAGACCCGAGACGGGCTGGAAACTCAACACCTTTGAGCAGCAGTGACTCAGACGTTTGTTATGCTACAGATCGGAGAGATACCTCACCTCACCTCACCGATTTGCTGCAGTCTCGGTTGTTAAGCGCACAAGCCTGTGTGTTCCCTATTAAGAGAGCCAGACTGCATAACAGCCAAAGCAGGCTTTGGCGTTTTATGATCCAACACCACAAAATAAATTCTCTTTGTGGCAAGGCTACAACTGGATGCTGCTGCCAATTAATTACCCAGCCTTGAGACCAAAGGAAAGTATGTCGCCAGTTTGGACGTTTAGATGAGGAGGATCAACGGCCTGAAAGTGTGCTTCCCTTGCGGCTGAATTTTGTTGCTCAGGATGTAAATTTTACCTCTGTATTTATTATTTTTTTTATTTTAAAGAAAGACATTTCCTCGTGGGCTCTTTGATGGTAGCTCACGTGAACATATTTTGGAAACAGTCAGAGAGCCAATTATGTGGTTGAGTCTTTAGTTTTCATTTCACCAAATCTGGCATACCTGATGGAGCCTTTTCTAAATGTGTCGGATTTGCTTTAATTATCCGTCTGGTAACGGTAATGTTTGTGAGGGAAAGGGACAATTAAGAGAAACACAAACTTGGAATGTGATTGAATGAACCTCCCATCAATCACAATCAAAGCTGACCAATCAGAATTTCTTTGACTCGTTGGGCTGGCTGGCAACAGGTTGAGGTTGTTTTTTTTAGAGTAGGGGGCGCCATTAGAGCGAGCGTCGCTGCCGTGGAGTGAGTCTCAGAGACATTTAACGAAAGCTAAAGGAAAAGTCCTTGGTTTCTGACAAAACTGCATGACCCCGTACGTCACGTCCGCTGATGCGTAAATGCAAAAGTGTTTCCATGACACTTTTGCGCGATACCTCTACATGGATACAGCTGAAAAACCCACCTCATGAGAGCGTTAAAACCTAACAGCCACGTTTGATAGGTTTTTCGAATTTTAGGTTTTGCGCAGTACTGGGGTAATGGAAACGCAGCTTTATTTGTGGTGCTCATCAAATGTGGCACATATCGGCCCCTCGGCAGCTGTGAATATCATTGCCTCGTCAAAGGTAAAACTGTCAGCTCGTCCGTCTGTCACGTCCCTTCAAAGAGGGCTGGAGGCAGGAAACGCTAAGGAGTTTGCAGCTTTTCCACACGGTTGCTATGGAAATGCCGCGTTTCCAAAGTGTGGCAAAAGTGTTGTTGGTCTATTTTTTGATCGTGAGCCTCAATTTCCAACGCTTTTAAGAGCACAGGATGAAATCCAAAATGAAAACCAGCATCTCGCCCAGTTGTTAGGTGTACCTCTCGTTTCGCTACTCGTCTTTCGGACATGGTGGCTGATTTTTTTCCCGCCGTCCACTTTCATCTTTCATCTGCCTCTGTTCTTCTCCTCTCTACAGCAGACAACCTTCCTTTATGAAACAACGATTGTCGTCATCTTCAAAAATTCTTTAAAATGCACTCTGTTGACAGACAACAGGGACATAGCCATTTGTAACAATAAACAAGGCCACAGATGACTTGAGTCGCTCTTTGGGTAGCCGCTTGTAAAGTGCCAGATTAACGATGGATGGAACTCGTGTCCGGGAAGAAGCAGAATGTTTGGAAGAAACGGATTTGGCCACAGACGACGATCTCACGAACCTGAAGGCCTTGACAGAGAAGCTAAGGCTGGAGACCAGGAGGCCATCGTACCTTGAGTGGAAAGCCAGGCTCGAGGGCGCTCGCTTCCAAGAGCCAGCAAGTGGGGAAGGCCAAGTTTTCCAAGCGGGGCCGGAAAGGAAAGAAGTCACACCCAAAGAGACTGAAATCAGCCCTGATCTGTCCCACTGCAAGCTGTCATCAGGCGTCCTGAAGGGGTTTGGGAACCTTGACGAAGCCCTCAAGTGGTTAAGACGGGAACTGGTAAGACAAGGCTTTTATTGGTTAGTTAGTTTATTTTTCTTTGAAGAGTCTGCATACATCCGCTTTGTGATCTCATATTTGGCTTTTTTTGCTGATGATTTTTTTTTTTTTTTTTTTTTTTTTGCAATTACATTCAAAAGTAATTCAAAAAATGTTTCTGAACATTCAAAGATGAATCAGCAATTTTAAATTTTAATGCACCTTTTGAAATGAGTTGTCCCTGGACTGTCGCCAGTCCCATGTACTAATTTTCATTTAACCCTTCCAATTTTATAAACTTCACAACGGTGCTGCTCCAGGCCCGGCGTCAAGAACAACGTCCTGCTACTTATCCAATTAGAATTCGACAATGAGCGCAGCTTCCAGTTAGCGACCAGCGAGCTTC
Organism: Nelusetta ayraudi; assembly: GCF_046127955.1. Taxonomy (NCBI): domain Eukaryota; kingdom Metazoa; phylum Chordata; class Actinopteri; order Tetraodontiformes; family Monacanthidae; genus Nelusetta; species Nelusetta ayraudi. Next base: position 178,097 of record NW_027466132.1, on the reverse strand, counting down.
CCGTCCGCATCAGCGACTCCGATTAAGACTCAGGCAACAGATTCTGCTCTGCTCAATTACTCCCTGGCTTGCGAGTCAGTCGCGGCCTTCAGAGGCCAAGCATTCAAGGAGGGACTGGCAGAGGCAAAAACAAAAAGAAAAAAGAAAAAAATATCCTCGCTATGGCTCTGCACAAAGACAGTGGGAAGGTAGGGATGATTGTGATCTTGGCACAGGCTTTTGGGCGAGAGCAGTGCAGCCAGTGGAAATTAAGAAAAACAAACAAAAAACAACCTCCTACCAACATCGTACGTGAACTCTGATTAAATGTTTCATATATTTATGAAGCATTGAAAAATGTTTCATGTGTATTGTCATGTATTTTTGAAACATTCAATCGTATTTTACACGTCCGTGTGGGAAAGCGGCCCCAGAAAAGGTTTAAACAGAAGAAACCAGTAAGTAAGGTTTCTTCACTACCAGTGGGGGTGGAGCCAGTGGTAACGCAGCAGGGCTTCCCATTGGTCACTACTTTCTTTTGTTACAGCTAAACCACGCCCATTGGAACCGCCTCCGTCTCCTCCCAGGGCACTGATTGGTCTGGTGGTGTTCTGACTGGTTAAAATCACGTGCGATGGAAGATTTGGTGGAGATTTTGAGAGCTTAAATTTTAGATGTCAGCTGTGCAGCTACTTGGGGGGGGGGGCTTTAAAACTACATGGCTAGGGCAAGGTTGAAATCACAAAGACTGAAGCAAATAATGCTCATCAAAGTTTTTTCAAGGATCACACAACCAAAAATACTTACACGGTACCTTGGGAGGCAAAGATAAGCTCCATCTAAAGCACTTAGTCTGAGCCTAAAATCATATTATTTCAATGAATGTTAGTGTTAATAATCTAATTTGAAAAACCCTTAGAAATATATATACAATATTAGTTATAATATTAAAGTAAAAATACTAGTCATTTTTTGGAGTCTTCCTGCTTCAAACACAGTGGCACTGAAACCCCAGTGGAGAAGGTAACCTTCTGTCTGTCTGTCTCCCGTCCGTCTGTCTCCCTCCCCTCCTCTCAGACGGAAATGCGCCTGCAGGACCAGCAGCTGGCCCGGCAGCTCATGAGGCTCCGCAGCGACATCAACAAGCTGAAGATCGAGCAGACGTGTCACCTGCACCGACGCATGCTCAACGACGCCACCTTTGGCCTGGAGGAGCGCGACGAGCTGTCGGACCTGCTGTTCGAGTGTCCGGCCACTCCGGGACTCGGACTCTCGGCGCCGCTGCGGCTCATCGGCGTCACCAAGATGAACATTAACTCTCGCCGCTTCTCGCTCTGCTGAGAGTTGCAAAAAAATAAATAAATAAATATAAAAAAAACTATACTGATATAAATATGTTTATATAGGCTGATACAAAGGTCCAGGAGGAAGAAAAGTTATGCCTTCAAGTTTCGTAGTGGACTGGAAACTTTAGCCGATGCATCTTTGTGCTAAATCAGTTTCGATTTTAGCATTATCTTTTAACTTGTTTATCAATTAGATTTTTTTTTGACAGATTTTAAAGTGAAGCTGCTCGGTTTTCTACTCCTCCCTCGAGCGCCTGGCCTCTTGCTGCCGTTGCTCCCCCGCCCTCACTGTGATCTGAGAGGAACTACAGTATGTGGCGTGCGACTGCATGATTCAGTCTCTCTCAGTGCTAAACGTGGAATCCCAACTCGTCCAGACCCCTGTGTCCACCTAATGACAGTTGACTGTTGTGGGCCTTCTGTCGGGTCCTCATAGTTATAATGGGATGTATCATTAGAGGGGAACTCCCTCCTTACCCATCCTCTTTTTTTGGCACTGCGTGGGGTTCTCAGTTCTTCTTCGTTTGAAGTGTAAGAACGTGAAGACCACACTACAGGGAAAACCAGAGCCTGAGGCCCCGAGATGCCCCGCCCACCGCCTTGTGGTCCACCTCACGTTTGAAAAACTTAAAACGTGTGTTTTGTTTTTCCCGAAAATAGAAGCAGGTTCTGGAAATTTGAAGTCGGTGACCAACCTTTCAAAAACAAAGAACAAATTCCACTATACTGGATTAAACACCTCTGTAATAATGACGTAGTGATATATACTGATATAGCCAGCAAAAGACGTTCGTTTTTTAACCCAGCTTTCCTCAAATAAATAACTTTTTCAGCCTTTCATTTGCCATCGGGGCGAATAAATGCCACCTCTCTTTTGTCCTCTTCTGTGTTGCGCTGCAATGCGAACAATGACGCCTTAAAAGACAGTAACCAGAATCTCAGCTGCAGAAAAATGAATTTCTCCTGCATTACTGTGCACCCCCCGATCCCTACCCCGGCCCTCCCGCACCTCTCACCTATTCTGCTTTAATCTGTGCGAAGCTTGAAAGGAACTTGTGTCAACAGCCGGGACGCTGCACTCCTCCTGAGCCTCATCCCTGTGGGAAGGCCTGACCTAGGGTGTGTGTGTGTGTGTGTTTGAGTGTGAGGGTGGGGCGGGGGGGGGGGGGGTCATGCGGTACGGCATGTGAGATTCTGTCAGCGTGAGCCTCCTCTGATCCCCGGAGGTCCCCCTCTCAACCTGGAGGGGCCCGGAGTGGCACGTCGCCAATGACTTTGCTGAGCCTCCGATTTTCATGCATGAGCGCCGGCTTTGTGAGAGCCGCGCCTCAACCCGACGGTCAGGCTGCCTCACGGCTTGTCATAACGAGCCGGCGCTGCTCATCCAAGTTTTCTACTTCAGCCGTATTGAAGCCGGGAGGGTTTTTTTTTTTTCTCCTGTTGCTGAACGAGCCGTCGGCATTCAGACTGATTAAGGGCTGCGGCCCAAATGCTCCACCTACAGTGACCAGAAATGAATTAGACACGAGACATTTACAGTTAAAAGGTCCCCTGTAACAGCCCACTATGCAATGTTACATAGCAATAGTCTGTCTCTACTCTTCCAGTACAGGAGTGAGAAAACTCTTGCTAGCTGTACTTCTTCCGAAAGTAAAGATTTGCCCTTTGTTATGTCATAGAGTGCTCACTGTTCCCCGCCGTTACCACGTCCCCTTCCAACCATGCAGTCAGTACAACAGGAAATTAAACACAACTTTTTTTTTTTTTTTTTGGTGGAGGGTGTGGACAGAGGGCTAAATACGCTGTACCTTCTAGAGACCCGCAGATCGAAAACTACCATTCAAGACGTGGCTCATGTGACCTCTAAAAACCAAAGATCTGACAACGATGGCATGAACCCTGTCAATTGTGGAGGATGACAGCAAAGTTAAACATGCTTTTCTTACTGTGAGGGATCCTGTCTTTGTCTTGTGTTCAAATGTTTAAGACTGATGTTGCAGGACAAAGACTGAAGACTTGTGAGAGTCTTGAAATGTGGCTAAAAGGATGAGATGCTTTTTTTTTTTTTTTTTTTAAATCATAGTGGAAACTGAACAGCAGCACAACTTAATGATAAATAATAATTTTTAAAAAATCATCTATTTTTTCTTCTTTGGTACAATTTATTCTATGCAGGATTTTTTTTTCTTGGCCATTTGAGACTATAAAGAGACTTTTTAGTTGCAGGCCGATCACAACCTTTTCAACTTTTTCCACGTGGAGGGAATTTGTTCTGAACGGAGTGCACACTCGTGGCTGGTGCTCAACCACACGGTTAAACCCCGTGGAGAGGAGGAAGCCCGATTTAGACGGCGCTCCCGTGTAGGAAATGAGATTTGCAACGTCAGAGGAACACTTGGAGCGATTCCTGGACACAAATTTAACATGCGAGGATCTATAAATAACCTTTAAATCTGGTTCTTGTGTGAGGTATTCATTTGTGAGCTGAGAAGGAAAAAAAACAAAGGCTTGTTGCTTGCAGATTCCTTAAGATTTTGCAAGCAGCAACATGTTTTTGTATGACACAACAGAAAATAAGAGACAAATTATGACCACTTCAGTTGAATTTGATGATTTTCTTTTTGTTTTTTTGCTTCTAGTTATTCATTGCAAAAATGCTACCTAATTAAAAAAACAAATCACTTCTAAACCCACAGTAAAAAAAAACAACAAATTTTTTACTGACTATTGGAATTTTCTACAATGTATTTTCAGAGGCCCTTTTTTTTTCCTTGGATTTTTGGGCCCATTGCATTTTTTTCTTGCTGCAGTACCTCAATTGGCAACTGGGAAAATCGGCACCATATTGCCAGTCCAGTATCCAGTTTTTATAATACATCAATCAGCTGGCCACAGCTACTTCCTGGCTTCATCCCAACTTAAAGGATGCCGATTGGTTGGGCGGAGTGCCATTGTGTCATCAAGAAACGACTGAAAGCCCAGTCTGCTGCGGGCCGGCGTCAGTGGGTTGAGGACCGGGAGCGAGACGTCTGTGAGGCACGAGTTAAAAGCCGCAAGGGGAAAATCGCACGAGCACTCATAAAACAGCACGAGGGCTCGGGGTGACTTAATTACGCTGACTGATCGTTTAATAATTTAACTCGAATGAAGTGCCCTAATGAGTCGTCCTGCTCTGAAATTGGATTAAGGCAGCCAGTTTACAAGGGGGCAGCAATTAGGCCTCTCCCGAGCAGCTGTGAGAGAGTAAACACACTTTAAACACACCGAGTGCTTGTGAAATAAAAACCATTTGAGGCAAACTACAGAGGAACAAGGGGTGTCCTTTCTTTGCTGGTCTCATCCTGGGTTTCGGAGTCCCAAGAGTGTCAGCTCAGGTGTTCCAGGTTGTGCAAATACTCCTTAAATGACTCCCTTTCCTTGAGAGGAAAGAAAGAAAAAAAACCAAACAGACAGCACTGATTCATTTCACACAAATCTAACGGCTCAACCAATCGTCGGAGGCTAAACCCAGAGCAGAAAAACACAGACGCGTGATTCTGCTGATTAAACTCAAAGCGAAGTTTCACATGAGATTAGGTGCATCCAAGCAGGCGATCGGTCACAAGGGATCAGGATCACGCCGTGAGAAAACCTCCAACTCTGGGCGTCACTCCGGGCACTAAGGAGTCAAGTTAAACCAGGAGGTTAGTCTGGGGCCGCAGCGGGGAGGGGGCGGGGGGATAACGACGTGTTCTCGGAAGAAACGACAATGTGCACGGCTTTCAAAAAAGGTAGCTGTTATTTAATAACCAGGATTTGCTCGACAACTGTACTTACAGTTTATAATTACCCGTCTGTCCGTGACAGACAGTTGGCAGCCGCTCTGCAGTGAAAAGGCACAATGACGGTTAAATGCGATGCGAGAAAGAACAAAACAAAACTGAATTTCAGGGTGACCTTTGGGGGGGGAGGGGGTACAACCGACTTTCTGAAACCAGAAATTCCAACATGGGCCCACGAGTGGCGCCGTCCGAGGACGAGCTCGCTGCTCAGTGTGACGGCGAGTGAGAGAGCTTGTGCACTTTTACAGCTTTTCCGGGGGGGGGGGGTCAGTTTGAATAAGGCAAACATGTTATTTCAAAAAAAGGAGAGTAAACAACGATAACCAATGAACGATAGTGTAAAGCAAAGTGGTACACAGAGCAGATAAAACACAAGTACGTGGATGTCAAACACGTGAACACGGCAAGACGACAACGCCGGACAAAAAAATGAAGCAGGTCGCCCTTGAAACCAGAGACCTCGCTGGTCCTGGTTTCGTCAGGGTCTTGGGAGGAAGGTGGGAACGGGGGTTGGGGATCACAACAGAGACTAAAATATTCTCTCTAAAAAAAACTATCTGCTACATTGCCGTCAGCTGTGGCAGATACTGCCAATAAATCCGTACAGAAAATAAAAGATCAGAGGCCGTGAATCCCTCTGCAATGCAAAAACAAAAAAAGAGCCAACGGACTGCATGCCATCTACAGAGTCTGCATAAGTGCATTTTGTTGACTTCATGTGTGTTTTGGTAACAGGCTGAGATTGTTTTTTTTGTGTACACTACCAGTCAAACGTTTGGACGCATACATCATTTTCATGACTATTTACATTGTAGGTTGTCACTGAAGGCATCAAAACTATGAATGAACACATTTGGAATACGTATGAAACAAAAAAGTGTGAAAAAAACACAAACAAGTTTTATATTTGAGATGATCTAGAATAGCCACCCTTCATATAAAATCTATATAACATAACATATTTAGGTATTTAAATGTTTTTTCTTTTGCCACATGAATCGACATATCTTGGTCATATATTTGATGTCTTCAGTGTGCATCTACAGTGTAGAAAGTAGTCAAGATAAAGAAGAAACAGGTGTGTCCAAATTTTTGACTGGTAGAGAGTGTGTGTGTGTATGTGTGTGTGTGTGTGTGTGTGTGTGTGCGTGCAGGGAAAACGAGGCATCCTCTTCATAATCAAGAGGAAGGAAAAGAAAATGTTCAAAGAGCATCAGGTCACGGCCAGGGACCACCTTCATCTGATCCGCTCAGCTCGTGCCTTCTGTCAGTTCCAGGAGTCGCTGCCATTCTGTCAGCTTTCAGAGAAAGAAAAAAAAAACAAAAGAAAAAAAACACACACACACAAAACAAAAGTCCCTTTGGTGGCTCGGCTAACCCCCGATTCCCACTGAAAGCATCTGCGGCTTGGTCGCGGCTCCGCAGCAGACCACGGTCATTAAAGTCAGTGTGCAGGTTCACACTGGGTGCGGCGCGGCGCGGGCGCGTTTCAGAAACTTCCCAGAAGCCAGAAACCAACGGCGCCGCTTTGGAAAATTACGCAGCCGTTTGATTTTTCAGGCTTGACGCGTCGCGACCGCGTCAATCGCAGCAGGTAGAATCATTCAGGCAGGAAGTCATTGACTGGAAAACACGGTGGATGCCGTTGATGTTCACCGTAACGTACAATGTGTTTTTTTAGTTTTCATACGTGCTGTATTTTACTGTGAAACGTCAACGTGAGGCATTCGGCTGTCAAACAATAAAGCAAATTTCACTTTAACTCTGAAAGTATAAAAAACAAAATGCAGGTACACTTTAAACACCTGCATTTTGTGCGATAGTAACAGTTTGGTTTATCTAACACAGCGATACTTGAGACACAGTTGGGACGGTGAAAAGAGTTTTGTTTCACTGCTGTTTTCTTTAAATACACGTGAAACTACCTGGGTTGTCGCGTGATCTTGCAATCCTCGCTTGAACCCATGGAGCTGCCCCCGCCGCGCTGGACGCCACCGCTCGGAAATGCATTTGGTGTGAGAGGGTTGGGAGAGGTTTCCCGCGCCGCAGCGCGCACGCAGCACAGACGCGCCCGCAGATGCTTTTGGTGTGAATCCGCCTTAAGGCGTCACGCCCTCCTGGTCCATGCTGCAGCCCAGTGCTTCGATGTCGTTGCTGATGTCGGTGATCATGCGGTCCCACTCGTCGCCCTCGGACGCTTCGGGGCCCTCGTCCGAGGCGGCGCTGCCTCCGCCCGTCCCGTTGCCGTTGGTGGTGGAGTCCGAGGCCGAGCTGGCGGCGCGCCGGTAGCGGCCGAAGCTGTCCGTGATGATGCCCCGGCCGTCCTTCACGCCGATCGTCTCCAGGAAATTCTCAAAGTGCTGGCTGTCCTTCTCGGGGATGAAGGGACGCAGGCCTGCAGGGGGGAACAAGTATCACGCAGATGATTGCGGAGCAGAGTGATATAATGACTGTGTCTGACAACAAGTGGGTTTCCTCGACTGTGATTACAACGCACATCTGATGCATCAATTTGAGAAAAAAAAAGCAAGGGCAGCCACTGCACTTAAAGATAAACCTGCCAAACATGAGTGGGAAAACATTTTTTGCAAAAGCAACATCACTCCATGGGAAGACAGTCATGTTGGAACTGCTTCCAATTAAGATTTCAAGAACAATAAAGAACATTTTGCAGGAATCCTTATCTGCGTTTCCATTACTTTTAGAATTGTGCAAAACGAAAAAAAAACGAAAAAACTAAATAGAATTACACCTGGATGATTGAGAAGCTTCACAGACACTTTTTCAAACATCCATCTCTTCTATCGAGCGCCGCTGAGTTCAAACACGCTGAATCTGTGCATCCGAGCGTGCAAGGTGTGCGCAGTGGCCGTACCCAGCAGCAGGAACTTCCTGCTGTCCCCGTAGAGCTGCCGCAAGTTGATGCAGAACTCGTGGATGGAGGAGCCGTTGCGGTACTCGTGGAGCAGGGTGGCAAACTGCTGGATCTCCTGAGATGACAGTTTGGTCCGCAGCTGAAAAGTGGGCAGGATATAAAAATAAACGCATTAAAAAAAAACAACAACAAAAAAAAAACTCAATCAATCAATTCTCAGACGCACAAACGTGGACATACGGTGGTCATGTAGTCCTGCAGCAGCTCGGCAGCCGTGGTGCTGAGCTCTCCTTCACTCGCCGTCTTCGCCTGAGGCGACGCCGGCGTGGAAGCAGACGGGGAGCTTTCCTCCGCTTCCATGGAGCTCTGAAAGGGACTGAGAGGAGAGAGGGCGCGACCCCGGTCAGTGGTCACAACCTTCAGCCAGCTCACCAGTGTTGTAGTCAAGAGCACCACACCACACCAACCGAGACCAAGACATTGTCAAGACTAGAGAGTATCGAGACAAAGAAAAATAACAACAAAACAGAAGAAATGAGCAGTATCTTTTTTTAAATTCAAGTTTGCTTCTAAATCGAACAGAAATATCTCTTTTCAGCAAGGTATCTTTTAATAATGTTGCTGCATCGCCAACTATTCTGAACCATTTTCAAAAAAAAAATAACAACTTTAGTTCATAAGCAGCTGGATTCTTTTCTGTTAGTATCGTGTCATTACAGTGTTGGCTGAGTCTCAACTGGTCTTGATCAAAAGTATCAGGCCCGTCCAGCCGGAGACCGAGACCAGACCCAGTAAAAATGCCTCCGAGTCCGAGACAAGACGGAGCCCCTTAAAAAGTGGTCCGGAGACCAAGACCAATCTCCAGTACTACAACACCAGCGCGTCCCGTCAGCACATGAGCGGCCTTACAATGTGCTTGGTTCCTCTTCGAAGGCTTCCTTCACGTCCACTTTGTTTGAAGAGTCGTCTGTATTGAGAAAAAAAAAAAGCCCAGTCATTACGTCGGCATTGCATTTTGCATCTTCTCGCTGACCTGTGTTTTAATGTGATTTCCCTCACCGCTGTACAGCGAGAGGTGTCTGGTCGGTGTGGTCGCTCCGTCGAAAATAGCTCTGTCCAGGAAGTCGATGGTCGACTCCGTGTAGACGATCTGGAACACCTGACTGAGCAGGAGGCACAACTCCTCCGCTGCTGCCTGAAGACGAGCACAAGGAGGTCAGAACATGGCTTCTCTGGGAATACAGGTCACAACCCCCTCTTTTTTTTTTTAAAGAAAAAAGAAAAAAAAAACCCTCAGCAGGGAATGTCATGATGCAAAATGAAACCTTGTTATCGACGGCCAGGACCAGCAGACAGCAGACTTCCACCAGCACAGCACCGCTCTCTGATAGGGAGCTCAGCGTCTGGGACTTGTTGAGATCCGGACACGAACTGGGACACGGAGAACCTCCGGAATCCTGTGCTAAAAACAGACACACGCACCCAAAAAAACCCCCACCCCAAGCAGGTCTGATTATTACCTGAAACTTTTCAATTTTAGAAGTTACTTGTAAGCCAGTGGTTCTCAAAGTTTCTCTGTCACGTCCCAACATTTTTCATACCCCCCACACCCCCAAAATTTGGGGCAAGAAGTCCCAAATTTGACGTGGCTGGGTCTTGAGGGATCCCGATGAACCTGCAAGTGGTCCCATGTCTCTAGGACAAAGTTAACTTTTGACCCCATAGACTTGCATGGCATAATGTAAGCAGAGCACAGTTGATGGGGGGGGGGGGTGATGAGGTGCTGGACAGTAACAGGAACTTCTATGATTCAGCTTCATTGAGCAATAGTCAATGAAAAGCGAAGCAAACGTTTCCTAAAACTGATAATTACTTTCTGTGAGCAGTGTTTCGCAATGACTACAAACTGGCTGAGCCAAGAGGAAAACGATGTTCCTTCCTCTTCCTCTGATTACTCGGTACAGAGAGAAAGAGATCCAAGAGTGGCTAAATCATTCATGCGCCTCTGGGAAGAGAGAACCTTCTCATTTTTATTCATGGCCACATGATCTCTTTCAATTTTGTCTTTAAATGACTGAATAAAAAAAACGATCCCATGCAGAAATCCCAGTCTTGTTACAATAACACAATTGACTTTTATTGGATTTCTTACCTGTTTTGATCAAGACCAGGTGCAGGGAGTCGTCCCTGATGTAGGAGACGGCAGCGATGTCGTGGATGGGCACCCGCAGGATGATGTCCTCGCCGTCGCGCCACACCAGCTTGATGTTGTACGCCGACAGGCTCACCACGGCGTCCTGCTCCGCTGTCAGCTGGCCTGCCAACTGATGCGACTTCTGGAGGCCACGGAGACGCACGGCGCCGTCAGTTAGCCATGTGTTTGCAGTGAAACACTCAAATGGGCCATTTAAAAAAAAAAATAAATAATAAAAAATGAAAACTCACCCTTGCACTGTCGATGAGCTGCAGCATTTCTGTGCGGCTCGATGGGTTCAAGTATCCTGGAACGGACGTCAGCTGGCCCAAATACTGAAGAGCACAAAACATGGACAGACTCTTAATGTGGAGACTGGGACCTTCACTAGCAGTCAAAAGTTTGGACTCAAGTTTTAAAACATGTTTTATTCTTAAATTCTTCAAAATAGCCACCTTTCATAAAACGTATATTTAGAGTTATTTAACGTTTTTCTTTGCTGCATAATTACATATATCTTGCTCATATATTTGATGTCTCCAGTATCTATCTGCAGTGCAGAAAGAAGGTGTGTCCAAACTTGTACTACGTTACATCATATTTCAGACGCAGACGTTGGTGGGTGCTTATCGTGTCTGATCACAAAGTCCCACCTTGACCTCCTTCTCAATGTAGTCATTGAGCAGGATGTCCGGGTCGATGCGGTGGTCAGGCTGCGACAGCGAGAAGGTGTGCAGGGCCCGGCGCTCCGTGGCTTTCTCCTGGGCCTTCTTGTCCCGCCCCTTCTCCCCTTTCAGGAACACTCGCTTGAACGGAGACACGATACCAGGCTGTGAACGTGGACAGGGACGGAGGGATGGTTAAAAAAATGAACCAAAAAAAACCAAACGCGACAATTAGACAAAGACAAACCACAGTAGGAAACCGCACCTTTGTGAGGGCTGGTTGCCTTCTAACTGAAGTCAACAACACAAGTGAAGAAAGTTTTCACACCATGTTTGATGTGCCCTGTCGGTGACTGCTTCTTTGACTACGCTGCTGCGCTCACATGTACTGTTACCCAACAGGCGGTACAATGTTGCTCAAACGTCAACGGCAGATTTGCCGCGCGGAAACGCACATTTGGCAATGCAGGAGGGATCAGCGGTTCCACAGAATGCCGTTTCAGCAGTGAGCAGTTCTGTTGTCACGGGAACATTTAGGTTTTTCGTCGCTAAAACTTACATTAGAACCTGTTCCTCTTCAGCAGCAGAGAAAAAAAAAAAACTCCATCAGCCTTTTACACCAACTGTAAAATGTTGAAACTGTTGCTTCCCACCAGCTGAAATGTGCCCAGTCAGAATAAAGAACAACTCAAAGCAGTGTTACAGCAGCCTACCTCGTTCTCCATGGGCCCGCACTCTGCAACAGTTGCCGATTCGACAACTACCAGCTCGGTGGCACCGCCAGCCACTCGCTCGACAACACACCTGTCGCCTGCGCTCACAATGAGCAGCAGCTGTCGACTGGCCGGCCGTTTGACACACTAAACCCGCGAAGACAAAGAGCGTGCCGCCGCCGCCGCTCACAGTAGAAGCAGAAGGAGACAGTGATGTCTGTGAAAAACATCTCGACAGGAAGTCAACAAGCCACAGCTTCCTGTGTCTACACACACATTCATGTTTTAAAGGACGCAAATGCTTATGGGACGTAATGACAGGGGTCCAGTAGTGGGCACAACTTCTGGATGAAAAGGGCATGATGTGACGATTTTTACTGTTGTGTCAATATTTACTGGTGAGGCGACGACAGCTGCCCGCCATCATTCACTCCCGGTTCAACTCTGTAGACCGTCAGAATGATATCACATAGACCACAGATGTTGCTGCTGCAGCGCTGTTTGCATAGCACATTTAAATGAAGGCAACAGTGGAGAGCTTCATAGGAAGGTCCCTCTGTACTGCTGGTGGGCAAAACATATTAAATCAACCTTTAATTGTTCAAAACAAATACGCAACCCATATAAGCGCTACACAAATATTTTTTTCATGAACAATATGCCAATATTTGATTGCAAACAGAGGAGCACAACCTAGGCGACAACTGATAACTACGCAGCTGTTTAGGGCCAACACATCAATATTTCACTGCTTCTCGTTCTTGGAAATTGGAGACGAAACCTCCATCAAATGACCTGCAGTTAAAGGATACAGTTAATAATTTTAAAGTTTGTCATAGCTTAAACAAAATGTCCAGTAACATTTCATCGGGTCATTAATGTTATTGAAAACAATAGCCATTTATCCACTGAATAAGAAGTTCATTTCTTATGATATAATTTTTTTTTTTTTTCAGATGGCCTTGACGTGCCAAAACCTCCAGATATGTGTGACGCTTTAATACACAGATCCTTCTCAGTGAGTCGGAGGAATTGTATGTGGCTGTTGTCCCTCGATCAGCGTTATGGTGTATTTTCATCATTGGAAAATGCGGTATGCTATCACCACCAAGTGGCTCAAACCAGAACTGTTTATGTGGGAACATTTGATGTGAACTGTAAAATCAAAACCTCACGTCACCATATCGTAACATATAGTACCCTAATCCTATCTACCCACCAAGTTATGAATCTTCAGTCTACGCTTTGCGTTTTGCATCATATATTACACAAAATCCACTTCATTAAAATGTTCAAACAACTGGCATCCCTAACCTGTCATCGAACTCCCAGAAAAATGAAAACAGAATACCTTTCACCATTTGTGATGTTTCACATTTCACCAAAAGATGTGTGCAAAAACACCCAGTTCAGGACTGTAGGTCTTTTGTGATGTCACACAGGGCTCTGGCACCTGTCCATGGTTAGTGACAACTGACCCAGCCAGTTGTAGGATCCCCTACTGAGACCGCCTTTTAAGGTGCATTCTTTTGATCCACTGTCAAACGTGTCAAATATACAGTAATGTATTATTGTATATGTATTATTATTATTATCATTATTATCATAACTTCTTTCTCAGACTAATATCTCGCACAGACAGACATGAAGTGGGGGAGACAGGCACAGCATTACACTGATGATGCTGAACACACCGAAACTCCGTGGCCGATGACTCGACCACCACTAACTACTGAATTGCATGGGTGTGTTTTCACCACCGATTAGGTTGTCATGTAATGAAAGACGGTAATCGTAAAGGTAGGAGACAGGCAATTTACCTTGGGATTTCTCACAGCTGACTAACTTTTTTTTTTTTAAGCCAGACATTAACTTTAGGATGAAGAGAGACGCGTGATAGTCAAAAATCAATACTGAGGGAAGTTATCAAAGATGCCTCATATATTTCAATCAGTTACCCAGAGCAAAAAACTTTGATTAAACTCACCTGATTTGGCCATCTAGTGAGTTAGCATTCGAGCTAGAAGACTACTACAACTACAGCAGTAACTCCACTGTCCACTTACCTTTTTCACTTTTTTCACATCATCCTCCATTTCTACGGCAAGGGTCTCTTCTTCATATTCACTTCGCCTGAGAGTTCCGAGGCAGACAGAGTCGACGAAGCTCTTTCCCTGGACTCATCTGACAGTAGTTAGCACGTTAGCTTAGCCTAGCATCGGTAGCTCAAACTGATTGTCGGCAAACTGAGAAGACAGCCGAAGCGCCATCCCGTCCTTCACTCTGTTCCGTCACCCGGAGATTAAACGCCGATGTCTCCACTGATTTAGAGCGGCGCACCACGGTGTCCGAATGACTGACTAAAGAAATTGTGTGTAACCGGGACAAACTCGGGTGGGACGAGCAAAACTTTTCAATCGTGCCGCCATTTTGGGCGTTAAATTGTGGCCCAGCATGCATTGCGTCCCACAAACCAAAACAGCTGCTACCGTGTGGCACTGCTGGCCAAACGACAGCGTCTTTGGCACAGGCTTTGACAGTTTTGAAGTCGTAGTAGTGGAAAAATGACGCCGTGTTTCATTGTAAGCTATCGTGCCCTGAATGTTTGAATTTGGCCTCTCATTGTTGACATTGAACAGAGACAAAGTAGTCAAGAAGAGACACAAACTTGAACTTCCTAGTGATTTCAGGTGTCCATCCATAATATTCAGGATAAATATGAATATAGTGTTAAAGTAGTTTGGAAATTAATAGAGCAGTGTGTAGTTTCCACCCTTAATATGACAGCTTTGCAATCATCTTAATACTTTTTTTTTTTTTTTTTTTTAATTGCATGTATTGGACACAAGCTGGAGGGCAGCTGCGACTGACAGGGTTCCTGTTTGTCTGGTATAACCTCAAAAAAGGTATGTTCATATCTTCAAGTAAATATACTTTTGAAAGTGAATAATTTTGTTCTGCAGCAGTAAAGTATCAGCTTTCATTTGTAAAGAATGTGTGAACACAGTACCAATACTTTGCACTTTCAAAGACTATATTTATTTTTCTCTTCTGGGATGAACAGTCTGATATATGAATTTACAGTAAGGCTTGACATTACATTTTCAGCATAATATTTCTCTTTTCATCTAAAAACCAAAACATACAAAAAGAACGTTAGCACCATATGTTATTAATAATATTCATATTGTTCCCGAAAGTAGGACATCAGTTTTGCTTCATCTTTTTTTTTTTTTTTTTTTAAAGAACAGGGATTCCATTAAACAAATAGCTTACATTTTATATTTAACAACCATAAAGAAATCTCTCCTTTTATTATCTGTGTTACAACATAAGTTGTAGAACCACACTTTCATTAAGAGGCTACATATTGTAGCAAATCTGCTTACTGACATTGTGCCAACATAATGAACCACCCCGAAAGCCGTCCGCTCGGTTAGAGGAGCTTCTTTATACTTTTGTGAAACACACCAACGAGATAACACAATCTAGAAGTGGACTTAAGTATAAACAAAGCAATTTCCCATTACCTTTGATAACAATTTCAAAACTCAGCAGCAATTATTATAACAACCATAGTTGCTCCAATGGAATAACAAATCCATTTTTTAACAAAATACTACAGCCAATTCTACAATAGAAAATAAAAAATAGATACACACAGATTAAGGACATATAGATGACAGGAATTTACAACACGGCAATCACGTTCTATATATTATTTTTCCCCTTAATTCCTGTGTCAGAAGTATATTTTTTCTCCTGTGCAATTGCCCAAGAAAATGCATTTTGTCATCCACCAGGTTCATTTTCTCAAAAAGGAAGGAAATAAAAAGATCCTAGTGCAGAATGAACAAGTCAAACGAAACGCAGTTTTGCTCAAAGCAAAATGTTCGAGACAAGAAAAAACTGTTGCTTTTGGTGTGGAATTGAAAATCAAAGCGGCACCATTTCAAGTTGAGTTGTACTGTAAACTGTGGATTTGAGGTGCTAGTTCCAGAGCTGTTTTTTCCGAGACTGCATGATCGTCTGGCAGAGTGAGCCGGAAGGCTTTTCTCTCAAAAAAAAAAACAAGCCGTGGACTGCGGCCCACACTGCTAGCACCTTGTGAATGTATTATTCAGCACCAGGTTGTTAACAAAATACAAATCAGGATCAAAATCAAATTAGAGAAGAAAATGCACCATTTGATCATCTGAACGGACTGCTTTGATTGGGAAACCAGATGTCCTTGACACAAAGTTAAAGACCTAAACCAATTCTACCAATGAACCTACTGCTACACATTTATGCATAAATCATAGGGTCTGTTGCGCAATCGAGAGCACTTACATGCTGAATGGTGAGGGTCACCCGATGAGTTCTAAAGGCATGCTGGAAGGTGGCAAGAACCAGAATATGGCGTTACTAAAAAACAAAAAATGCATCAGTGTTCCATTTTAATCCAGTTTCAGTATTTTTTTTTTGTTTATCTATCTGGGTTTTGTTTTTTTTGCGCATTTTGTCGTTACTGACCCCTTCCCTTGTCACATTTAACGGCAGGCATTAACGTTTTTGGCTAGAGGACGTAATGGTCACACCAGACGACACAAAGTTTACATGTTGGCACTACAAGATCATTCATCGTTGCAAGACCGAACAAATGAAAAAAGGCATAGACTAGAGTACAAAACAATCTTTGTCCAAAGAGTCAGGTGTGGTGGCTGGCATTTTGTTGAAAACCATCGATCAAATCAAACAATCTGGAAGTAATGCCTGTAAAACTCAGTCCAAACTGCCACCTCAAACCGAAGTGCTGAGTATTGCCTCACTTTTTCCCACTGTTACTTTAAAAGAGCCACCCGACTGGGCTTCACACGGTACCAAACATGCATGTCACGCGGTGAGGTTTCCCTTTGTAACACCGCAAGAAATAACACAGTCTTGCTGATAACAACCATGTCTGGAGAAAAAAAGAGGTTCAACTAAGTATCAAGTATCGCGCCGTGAGATGGACAGAGCTGAGACCTCGTCTTTGTCTGATCCCTGGATGCAGACAAGAGAACATAGTTGTTTGCCACTGTGTAAGTGAGTGTGCTGGCACGTGACAAGAGCAAACACCGAAAAAGACACCAGCATTGTTGCTTTGCGGACCTGGCTGCCATGGCTGGATCGAAGCACCCAAAGTAACGAGGCGTAAACAAGGCACAACAAGGACTGAACGGAACAAGCTTGCTGTTGAAAGCTGCTCTTGCTGTGTGCCGAGGCTTTGTCGAGGGAAGCGGGGGTCTGGCCGCTGGGGTCGTGGCAGAGAAAAGACTTCTTTTGCGACCTCATTCTCGGTGTGCACGTGTAACGTGGCAACTCGGATGGCACACTTTTAAATGACATAAAGAAGCAGCCTCAGCTTTCTTTCTTTCTCTGTGTGTAAACAAAAACAAATATGTGGAGAAAAAAAAGAAAGAAGGATAAAAACAGCTCCAATCTTTTCCAACTTATTATGTATTGGCATATTGTTGAATTGCTCTATAGAAATAAGTACAATACTGTGTTTTATTTTAAATCAAAAACTCTTTGTAGACTTTAAATGAACAGATTATTCTAAAACAGAAAGGTAATCATAAATACCTTGTTATGATGAAGCACCAGTAAATTAAATGCACCTTCAATGTACAGAATTTTGCCTCGGATGTGTTAAAGTACCGTTGTCTCACGCACACTCGGGCACAAACGCGCAACAAATAAATCACAGTGTGTTTGCACCTGATTTTGGACAGCTCGGAAGTGTCTGTAAAAGGATGCAACATTACGATGCCAGGCAGCCAACTACCACGAAAATTGCCCTGCTTCACTGAGAAGGAAGCATTCCCACCAAAAATAAACCCAACAAAAACTGCAAATCATAATGTAGTTGTACAATCCCAGCCGTGAAGCGGTCCAGGATGCAATCTACCCGGGAAAAAAGTGGAGGCCCTTGAGGACATGCCTGGGGATGAGAACTGCATTGAGACACCCCTGAGTCAGCTAGTTCAGCGGGCTGAGTAGTCGGTCCTGAGGAACCCCTGTATTGGCTGTTTTGCTTCTTCTTTTTTTAAGTTAAGTTTAAACAATATTTAGTATCCATTACTTATCAATTGGCTAACTACTAACATGGCGCTTCACTATCTGCAGCAAGAGAGGAACTAGTCCGACCACCGCGGTAAACAATGAGTAAGTTGTGTTGTTTGCATACTTGAGCTATTTGCATGTGAGATGATGAGTCGAGGGTTGTTTGTTTTTTTCCGCCACCAAAGCTGACCCAACAAGTTCTCAATCATCGAGGGCTGAACATCACTCGTGAGCAAATTGGCAGGCAACACCCTGGATGTTACGGCAGTGCACCTCATTGCATGTTCTCATGTCGGGATCTCCGGTCCTCAGGCTCGCTGTTCGGCCACTTGGAAAGGGTGTGAGAGTTTGTCTTGGAGGGTTTACAGAGGCCACGGCCTTGCTGAGATAGGGGAAGAGGGTGGAGCAGCAACCGAGGTTGGAGTCGAACAGTCGGCTAGACGGCTGCTAAGGGCCGGACTGGTGTGCGAGAGCACACAGATCTAATCAATTTGCAGGAACGCAAGGAACTGACCGATTCAAGTAAGTCAGGCCCTTCATCGCAATCTCTCCTTGTGTTCTTTTCCAACCCTGGCAAAAAAATACCCCCCTCTCACCTTTGGCCCTGGGCCCAGCCGTGGCTTCTGCCTTTTACAGTACAATGTTAGCACGAAGCTTGGCCTTAGCCTAAGCGAAAAAGCAAGAAGGAATCTGCCTGATGTTGGCCCCCTTGGCATCTGTGTGGGGCCGCACTCAAACAAGTGCCTCGCACTGAACTTGCACTTCTGTGTAAAATCAACCCAAAAAAAGTAACAAAAAAAAAACCCAAACACATTGTGTGTCCCGGTTAATTATCAAGTAAACCGGTGAAATTAGTTGAAGAAATGCATTCATTTTCTATGAAATTCTTTTGTGTATAGCCCTCAGCGGGAAGTATTTGTCAGGCTTAGAAGGCATTTTTTTCCTGTTTGCTTCATCATGAGTGTTCTTCCTGTGTCATCTGTCGTGGAATGCGTGTTCAGCAGGGAGATGCAAAGCAGGCCCAAAAGTTGTTCTACGGGTTCATACAGAGACAGTACTGTAAGATGTGATTTGGCTTTGTCTCAACTGTGCAAGCAGGTGCAAGACAAGATGACCTGTGTGAGAGCACAACCCTCTTTGATTGTGCACTAAATCTGAAGAGGAGACCCTTTAACGCTGCAATGCACAACTTGTTCTTTTGTTTGGTAAAAAGAAAAAAAAAAAGTGTTCCGGTCAAATATTAGTTTGTCGATAACTATAAATGCAGAGACAAGTACACAGTAATGTGTAATGTTGTGGAAATACCAAGTCAGACTCCGCTACAGGTCTTTGCACCCATTAAGAAACAAATATCACTCAAAATAATAAGATAAAATATTCAAACAAAGAAAATATAATAAGGAGATCAAATGAGGACGTACTTTGAAGCAGGAGGGAATGGTGGAGGGTTGGTCAAAGACTGTCTCCGCACTTCTAAAAGTGCATATTAACACGTGACTTCATCGACCCTTTTACAATCTCTACAAAAATTCTTTGGAATGTGTTTTTTTTTTGTGTCTAGGATTTACTTCCCACCAATTATGGAAATGTTGTGCTCATTTTTTATCTACATTACACTTCCCTTCAACTGTGTTTTTTCCCTCTCTCCTCCCTTATTTTTGTCATCATCATCATCGTCATAATAATAATCATTTGTGCTGTCAAAACTGCAGGCAGAAACGAGTAAGACATGCTTTACCAGCCCGACTCCACTGGAGGGCAACCTGCACTGCAGAGTCTGTAGGCGGAATTGATTGAAGGTCAATGTGCTTCTTTTTTTCCTCCTCTCTCTCCCCCCCCCCTCTCTTTTCCGTACACGGTGTGATTACGGTTTAGGATTCCGAGCAAAAATAGGACGAGGCTACCTTTTTGAGCCACGTGGCTGCTTTCACTGGGACGACTGCATGCCGCCTCTGTTATGGCATCGTGATTGAAATTGCGGTACTTTGTTGTTGTTTTTTTTTTTTTGGAAAGCAATGATCTAAGGACTCGGTAAACATCGTTATACAATTCTATCGTTTACATAAAGAATGGCAGTACGTAGTGGGATGTGCAAAGACCTGCCCGCCTCTTGAGACGCTCCTCCATCATTCCCATCAGGCTTTGCGGCCAGTCCCGTGTCGGCGCGACATACAGTTTGCCCTTCACAAGTATTCACAGGTTAAATCACCGATACAGTATTAATGCGTTAAACACACTTCATAATGAAACATTCATATGTTATCTACACACTCAGACAAAAACCCCTCCAGCAGCGTGGGGGGCTTTATACGAGACTTCTGTATATATCGCATAAGATACTGTAGGTTCATTGATTTTCTCTCTATATATTTTACTCTCTTTTTTTATCCAAAAATAAATCGTGATTGTGTGTGTTTCGACTGTCTTGACTTGATTTCCAGTTGACAAAATGCACATCTCCTGCAGAAAATGAAAGAAAAAAACAGAGAGGGTCAGAGAGCCGAGTGTTGTTGACAGAGAAGAGGAGATATTATCCAGGAAGGAGGAAGAGCGGGGAAAAAAAAGAGAGAAAAAAAAAGGAGAGGCATGTGCATCGTTGGTTTTAAGAGGAGGCGACGGAGACGCGGAGGAGGCGTCCTTTAGAGGGACGACTCGTACTGCAGTAGTTCGTAGAGGAGCGGGCCGTCCCTGTACCTGATGCCCACCGCCGTGGGGCTGATGTACTGCAGCACGTTTATGGTCCGACGCAGGCGCCTGTCCACAAAGTGGGCGTCCCAGGCCGGGTAGCGTTTCCTGGGCATGTCTATCTTGATGAAGGGGCCCTCGGCTTGGATGGGCCTGCCGGCCGCGTCCACGGGCTCCGTGGAGCGCACCTGGAAAACCGGCAGGCACGTGTCTGCGGCCACCTCGTCCGACTCGGCGTACTCGCCCGTCACACCCCTGGTGGGCGTGGCCTGAGAGCCTCGGGGCCCCGGGGTGGGCGCCATGGGCTCGGCCTCGGGGGGCAGGGGGAGGCCCCAGAGCAGCTCGGCGCAGCAGGAGCTGGCCAGCACCCTCAGCCGGGGGCCCATGGGGTGCAGGACGCCGTAGTAGAGAACCATGCAGGCCACGCCCGAGGCGAAGCACAGGAAGACGCCGCAGAGGGCGAGCGAGGCGTAGGCATCGGTGGTGGCCGGGTCGCGGTACGCGTACCACAGCGTGCTGAGGACGGCGTTCTCCAGCAGCACCACCGCGTAGTAGGCCACCATGCGGTAGCGCGTGCGCCCCTCGCGCACGTTGAGCCAGCAGAAGACGTAGACCACGCCCACCACCATGTTGAACAGCACCTCCTCCCACTTGGACATGCAGAAGTCGGTGCCGCCGTGGACCACCCAGAAGGCCATGGCGCACCAGTGGAGCACCACGAAAATGCCGAAGTAGATGTGGAACACGGAGGCGAAGAGGGCGAGCGAGAGCACGCGGGAGGAGATGGTGAAGAGGCGCCAGCACAGGTGCACCAGGGCGCCGCGGTAGCTCATGCTCTTCTTGTCGTCGCGCGAGTCGCGCAGGAGCTTGTGGTAGGAGGCGAGCACCCAGGCCAGCGACAGGAGGGAGGACAGAGCCGAGAAGCCTGCGGAGGGGAGAGCGGAGGAGGCAGGTGAGGAGGAAATTCCCTACAATGATGCTTTGAGCTTTTTTTTTTAAGCTTAAATTTAAAGTTTCAAACCAAAGAATGAAGTTTGTTTGCCGTGCTCAAATGCCTTTCTTTTATTGAAAGCAATCCGTCACGTCATTTTAAAAAAAACTCGGCCCTCGGTCAGTCTGCGAACAGACTCCACCGAGCAAACCAATTAAGTTTCCGCGGGACTGCGACTGCGACAGCACGGCCACGTCGGAGTCGAAGCAGAAGAGACCCAGCCGCATGAAAAATGATGGAGGATTATCTGCTGAGCGGTGCCACGGTGCTGCCCAAGCAAATGTATTGATGGCCTTTCTGTAGATGTCCCGACAGGGGGGAGGGTATCGCGCGTTATGATTGAATTCCCCCCTTCTTCGCATGAGGAACTGCTTAGGAGCATCTTAATTAACCGAAGGAGTAAATAAGTAAGTAAATAAATTAAGAAAAAAACCAAGTAACTATTTTGAATGAATAAATAAATAGCTTTGAGACCTATCATGAAGGCATTGCAGCCAATGTGATACAGTGGAAGCGACAGTGAAATGAGCTCCCTTACACTGCAGCCACTCGGCCCTGTTGCTCTGGATCATGATGCAGAGCTGCAGCACCAGCTGGGGGGCACTCTCCAAGAAGGTCTCCAGCAGCCGCAGCATGTTGACGTCGGCGTACTCGTACATCATGGCCCAGTAGAAGCGCCGCTGGTTCTCCTTCTGCCGGTGGCTTTGAATGCCCAGGTACATGGTGCGGATGTACCTGCGTGGAGAGAGGAAGGGGCGGAGCCTGCTGTAAAAAAATGGCACAGATGTCTGACGGGTCTCGAAATTTTTTTAGAATGATTAATTTCTTTGAATTTCGTACCAACAGAGTATCTTAAACGATGTGAAGAGAACAGAGGATGCATCAGAACGCTTTCATAGTCAAGAACGAATTTCACTTTCAGTACATGGTGGAATTCCCAACTGTACTTAAGAAGTTCTGTTCACAAATACTCCCTGCACAATTTCCCAACATTTTGCAAATCATGTTAATTTACGGAATCCAACACTAGAACTGCTGATTGGTGTGCGTCTTTGCCCCTGGCAACACTAGAGGGCATACTTAGCTAGACTTTATAAATCCACAAACATCTACCAGGCATAGGCTGTCAAATATTGTGTGTGTGCGTTTATTTTTCCCATCATGAACTGAATGTGAGTGTTTAACACCAAGTATTATGAAGACAAAAACCACAACCACAACAAAAGAACATTAAAGTCGTTAGGAACCAGAGGAAACAAGAGGCCCCCAAATAATGTTGAAATAATAAATAATAATTACCAGTCCCTGGATGTCAAGTGTTTGAATTTCCGCGCAG
Organism: Nelusetta ayraudi; assembly: GCF_046127955.1. Classification (NCBI taxonomy): domain Eukaryota; kingdom Metazoa; phylum Chordata; class Actinopteri; order Tetraodontiformes; family Monacanthidae; genus Nelusetta; species Nelusetta ayraudi. Next base: position 155,405 of record NW_027466132.1, on the reverse strand, counting down.
CTTCTTAGTGTTCACAGTGTTAAGACGCTAATTGCGGTGCGACTACGCCGCTGCTTTCAAAAGCATCATTCAGGCCTTCCATTGGCCTTTGGATGTGCTTATTAGGGAGGCCTCTTGTAAGCAAAGCAATTACCATTCCCTTTAATGCACCTCATGACCCATTTTGTCAGCTGCTGCACTGTGGCTACTTCCCTATGAATGGCGGCAGCGGCGGCGGTTTCACGCTGGTGAAATTGGATGGCGAGGGTTGGCTGTAGAGCTCAGGAAGGGGAGGGGTGGCTAATTAAATGAGCCTCCTATCGCAATCAAAGCTCAGCTCCATTTTTTTTTTTAAGGACAAGACACTGGGAGTCATCAAAAAATGCAGAGGGGAAAAAAAAAAAAAGTAATATGCTCAGAGCTATAATATTGCCAATTAAGATTGTAATCATCTTAAAGAGCAGGTTCTGAGACAGAGCACTGCAGCTGAAACAATGACCAGGGTGGATTTCTTCATCATCCCAGCGTGTTGGATGGCAACATCACAACACACACTCGGGACTGCAACAAAAGACGAAACAGACAACAGACAACGGCCGGTTAATTTTGCCCCTTTGTAACCGAAACCCAACTTGAAGCTCCGCAAACAGTGAAACCCAAGTGTGGCTGCGGGAGCAAACCGCCTGAAACCGCTGCGACAGCTCGAGTGCTTTTTGTACTTCAGCCGTGGCTGCGGGGCCTCTTACCCGCCTGCCCGGGCTGGCTGGCTGGCCGAGCTGGGCCAAATAAATCCAGCACTTGATGCGAAAGGCAGTGGAGCGAGGCCAATGTGGTGTTGCAAGGACAGAAATAGACTAGACAGTGGCACTCTGAGACAAATTGAGAGGCCACGGATCTAAACTCAGCTCCTCCAGTTCGAACTTGACTCGAATCGCCGCGACAAACAATTGTTTGCAACAACTGACTTTCTTCGGGAGCTCAATACCGCGCCAGGATGGAACGGCTAGAGTTGCCAAATGTCCCTGAAAATACAGAGTTGTCCCGTATTTGACAGTGTAATGGTGCGTCCCGTTTTGAAACGATACGGGATGGTGTTTGTCCCGTGAGCCGTCCTTTATTTTCCTGCATGAAAGTTGGCAACGCTAGCAACGGCCGATGACAACACAGAGACGCAACTGACTCACAAATCTGTGAATTCTTGTGTAGGTATGTAGGTATGTAATGTGTTGTCCAGTACGTGGTACTGTTTCAGACAGATCCCCAGTCCAGTCCAGACAGACTGGACTGGACTGGGGATCTATGCTGCTGGTGGTGGTCTTCCAAGTTCGGACTAGGTTCCAACATGCATAAAAGTTTCTTTTTTGGAGGGGGGGGATCAACGGCTCTGGGCTGTAGGAGACACCATTATATCCAGAGGTAGAGGCTGGCATTCCGTGACATTTTCAGTTGTGCCGCTAAATGTCAGATGGAACAAGACAAACCTTCTCCCGCACTAATGACACGCCATGCAGAGCGGCTCGGCCTCTTTGTCTCCATCCCCAACAATTTCCATTAGTCTACGTGTTCCGCTGATTCGTCCCGCTGCTCTGCCGCGGCTCGGAAACGGTGATCTTCACGGCCTCGGCGGCGCTGGCTGCCGGACGCTCGTGACTCGGCGCGGCCGTGCAAAGGCTTAGCACGGGTACGATGGCACGAGCTACAGTCGCATTTTGCAAGAATTTGCTGCAGCTGCTGGGCCGGTTTTGCATGACTTATAGTAGAATATGACGGGATAAGGTATAAGCTGGTACCAAGAATTACACAGGGAATAATGTCTGGGATCAGTGAAAGTCCTTGAACAACGTTCCTTCATCCTTGAGGAGCTACATGATGAGAAATCTGTGGTGACGCAACACCGGAACCAGCAATAAGTGATTTTTCAAATCACTTATTGTGAAATGAAGTCATTGTTTTTAGAAAAGGCACCAAAAAAATAGTTCCAAAGCAAAGAGCAGTCATGATAATGTAGCTGTAGCTCTATTGTCTTATCAATTCTACAGCACGCAACTCCTCATGAAAATATAAATAATAACATCAACAATTAATAATGATAACAATAACAGCACTAACAATCCAAACCGCAAGATACTGAGTCACAGCAACCTAAATGCTCTCCTCACTGCACACCTCCCCTGCGTCTCTGCTATTAGTTCCTGCTCCCTTGGTTTCATCCTGAACAGTTGAAGACTGGGTTTTCACGGCTGTCAGGAAAATCTGAACTCACTTCATCACATCTCACACACACACACACACACACACACACACACACACACACACACACCCTGGCTCCAAGAAAGAAGGCCTCCTCCACAAGCACCTCACACGAATTCCGCAATTGCGCTCCAATACTGTTAACACTCCCACTGCGCCCTCTCCCCCCAACTTTTTTTTTTCTTTTCTTTTTTTTCCGGTAGTAGTAACACGAAGGGGCCCTCCAAAAAACAAGCACGTGCACGTGGGCGCGCGTGTCAGCACGGTGGCTCATGCGGCGGGATTTCCGATCCCTTCCGGACTCATTTGTCAGAGGGAGTCTCTCCTCTCCTCTCCTCCTCCTCTCTTCTCCTCTGCACCCTCCCATCCCCTCCCATCACTCACCCTCTCAGCTCCATAGCTCCTCTACAGGGCTCCTCATGAATTATTTGCGGCCAGATCATAGCATTTGCTCACGGCTCGTTGGGCGTTGGGCACGCAGAGACACACGCGGCCCGTCAGCGGGCCTTCCAGGCGCACATTTCTTCCCCCACATCACAATCTGAGTCGAGACACAACAAACTCCAAGAGCATGCAGGCACACACCGGTAAACATGGACGGGAGACGCCTAAGGACGAGCATCAACTTGCGATGAATGAATATAGCAAAAATAGTAAAGAAGAGATGGTGTTCAGCAGCCTGACGGCTATAAAGGTGTGAAGGACATGGTTTAGTGCATCGGCCTGGAGACAATATGGTGAGATTTTCCGGACGGGGCAACGATGACTAAGAAACGGAAAATTTCTCATCGGCGGCCTAATTAATTGGCTGCCTCGGCCTCGTTGTTCCTCCTCCTCCCTCCTTCCTGAAGTCGTTGACCAGTGAGTCACCTACAGTCGCCCTTCTGCGAGAGGGCCTGGAGGGGCGGCTGGAGGGATCACACACACACACACACACACACACACACACACACACACACACACACACACACGCACCTTGTTGCTTTGCATCTGTCTAGCAGCCGCACTCGTGGGAAAAGCTCAGCTGCTCAGCTGCTCAGGCCGCATTCACATCTTGTCATGAGATGATTCACAAGACCATCACTAACATCTCACCTTTAGCAGGTGAACACAAGGCACACAAACACATTGGCGGCCAGGGGATTTGTGTGTGTGTGTGTGTGTGTGTGCACGCTTGTGAGGTGGAGCCGATGCCTGCGGCGATGAGTCATCCCCTTAGTCATATAGCGGCGCCGCTTGATTCTTAGTGAGGTTTGAACCTCCTTCGTCTCCTCCCCGCCGCTGGGAATATTCACTCTTCTGTCTCCGACGACAAACCTGAACGAGGGCAACCCAAATCACCACCGCTTTCCCGTCTGGCTCTACTGTAATATGCCTGTTGTGCATCCGTTTATTTCCACATCTGTTTTGCACGCATGTTTCAGGTCTTGCTTGGTCGTGCAACGAAAAGCTGCTATAATCGGGACACTCACTACTCTGAGCCTCGGTCCTGAGTCACACATGTGAGTGTAGAATTCCCCCAGATCAGCTTCTTCACTGACAGGTAATCGTCAGGAAGCAAAGATGCGGTTCGATTTATATCATTCTATTTTCCAGACAAAGGTTTTTCTCCTCTCTTTTTGAAGAAAAGAAAGATGGATATAAATCCATCTGAAAACCAAAGACATAATGAACACAACTGATCGATCAAAGATGCAATCATTTATTTGCCGACGTCTTCCGTCACAAACGCGACACCTGCTGGCCTCGATTGGAACGGCGCCTTGATTAGCGCGAGCGTAGAAACTTGTGCTTAAGAACGACCGTTTCACGCTGAAGTGGTTGCGGTGAAACTGTTGTTCACGTCTAACGGAGAGCTTGTTTATGGCGGCCGCTTCTCAGGATTAGCCGAGTCTGCAAAGCTCCTTTATTTCCTCAACCAGCTGCTCCATCGGCTTGTTAAATAAACCAAACCTCACGCCTGACTTGGCGGGCTTGTAATCGGCGCTAATAAAAGCCCATTAGATGCTGTAAGATAAGAATGACGCGTGTTAAAATCCTCCTTTGAGTGCTCCTGGACCTTGAAAGGGTTCATCTAGTTCACCACGTCTGTCTCTTGAGTTTAAAGTCGCAGCTACGCTTTGCCGTCGACGACGTCTTCTCTCCGCCACCTTGGCAGCAAAAGCGCACGGACGGCTGCGAGGAGTCTCTGCGAGCTTTAAAGGGCCGCGACAAAAAGTTTCGACCTTCCACACTGAATAAAATGCGGCTACTTCGTCAGGCGCCAACACTCGCTGCTAAAAGGAAAACTGTTGTCGCGCAAAAAAAAGTCTTCAACCCGACGCCGGAGCAACTCTGCAACAGGAAGTCAACGCCTCGCTGCCGGCACGGCAAGGGGATTGTTGCATTTTTCCTGAAACACTTTTTGTGGCTAAATCTGGCTGAATGGGCTTCCCTGTCAGCCGTGCGCCTTGATCCTGCATCAGATACTACTTTATCCTCCAGGCGGTGATGATCTGCGCCGGATGAAAGGCCCCCTGAGTTGAGATCTCAGTCCCACAGGCGGGTAAGATGGCAGGATAAACTCTCTCTCTCACACACACACACACACACACGTGCAAACACGGTGGCGTGCCACCGGAGTCTTGAGGCGATTTTTTTTTTTTTTCCTTTTGTGGGAGGCAGCGAGAATTTTTTTTTCCCAGAGGCTTGTTGTTCAGCGCCATGTCGGCCGAGGAGCAGCTGCTCACCGGCATTCCGGGCGGTTATCTGCGAGATGTTTCTGTGCTTTTTCCGAAAAGGTCACAACCATCAGAGAGAGCGTTCCCGGTTAAATGGTGGTGAAGACGCCCCGGCCATTAAACCAAACTGAACATCCGCTGTAAGAAACAGTCGTCTTTAGTGTTATGACCTTTCACTAAAAAGGCTCATTAAAAGGTGAGCCTGTGGGTTTTTCCACAAAAGAAGACAATGAGGTGGCTGGCCGCTCAAAAAAAATACTCGTTTTTCAGATAGAATATTTTTTTTTTTATCCGTCAGGGTCTGAAAGAAAGGAAGGAAAGAGAATGAAAGATGGAGCGGCCAGATTGTAAACTCGGCATGACGCCCTCAGACCAATGTAAACCATCGCACAGCCCGGCGACTACGATCACATGAAAACTAGTGATGAATTAGTTTTACACATCACTCGACAAAAAAAATAACCTTGGCAACACAGCAAGTCACATTGGCCTATTTTTCATTTGTTCTCAAAAAGCATCCTTGTTCGTCCTTTTCCTCAACCCGCGCACAAACATTGACCCCCAACACACACACACAAACACACACAGGGGCTCTTATACACTTTGCTCTTCACCTTTTTCCTTTTCCACAGCAGCGGGTCGTTTGTCACCATTAGCAACAGTCCACAGGTGGAGGCGCATCTCGTCGCGCCACCGTCACGTGACTCTAGCGCCGAAAAGCCCTCGAGCGGGTGGAGGGCAGAGAGGAAGGAGGACGTGGGATGGAGGAACGAGGAAGGGGCAAAGGAAAGGACGTTGGAAGGAGGGAACACGTCGTGTTTCTGGTTGGACGGCAGTCGGCGTTTCGAGGGATAATTTGACCCGTCCTCACATACTGTATAGCGGACCAGAGCGCGATAAGAAGGATCTGAAGGTTCAGATTGGGCCTCGGAGTCGACTGAAGGCTCCAGACTGATAGTTGCGGCTGTGATCAGCGCCGGCGCCCCGCACAGTATCCAGCTGAGTGATCGCACAAAGGGCAGACTTAATTAAGAGATTGATTTTCTTCTTTTTTTTTCGTGAGTCAAATTTGAAACGACACAGTACAACACTGATTAAGAAGGCATGCACACACACACACACACACACACACACATGTGCACGCACACAGGCACATGGAGGCACGCACGCGCACACACAGTGCTGGCTGTAGTAAAATTAGCAGCACGCTCACCTTTTGAAGGAATAGTCGACCAAAAATTTGAAATCCCACCCATTCACTACCCACCGCTGGGCTCTGTTGACATTTTCCGGCCCACACAACCGTCCCCGCAGTCTGACAAGAGGGCAGAAGCAGCCAAGAAGAAAAAAAATACTGTGTGTGCACTGCTCACGTGGTGACGGCCAGGCTTCTTGGAAGACTCAGCAGTCCAGTTGTAGTGAAACTGCAACATCAACTGCCAGTGTTCAGCCAAATGACCCACTGTGGCCTCCTGGCCGGCAGCCTCTTTTGCACAAGCTGCAGTGGGTTTGTAGCCAGTAAACTAACTTGTTTTTATCTCCAATAATTCTGGGTATTTTGTTTGGACACATAGTGCATAGTACTGGAACTGTAGGAATCGCACCAGCACCTCCATTGACCTGTGAAAATCGATGAAATTTCAATTTTGGGTTTACCATTTGTCCAAAAGTTCTTTTACTGAAGACACCCTAAAAATCAGTTTATTTCATAGGTCTACCATCACATTACCATCACAACCCCAACATCACTGTACGACATGAAAACATGCCGGACCACAAGCTTTTTTTAAAAAATTTTTTTTTTAAAGGTCATGTTTGTCGCCTGCGCCGATGTTTCTAAATTACTCTCTAGAACACACACGCACACGCGCACACACACACACACACACGTTCATCACAAGGCAAAGAAAAAAATGGAATAAATCTCCGTCAAAAATGTTCACCCGGGGCACATTGGCACAAACACGCACGCGGGCGCTTTAAATGGAAAATGACTTCTTCCGCCGCAGCAGACGGAAAATTTCACAAAAAAAGAGCGGCGATATTAGGAGCGACAGTTATCACAGTAACAGCAATTTGTTACTCGGCGGCCGTCTGCTATCTTTAAAGGCTTTCTGCAGAGAGAAAAACCCTGCCAGCCAGCCAGCCAGCCAGCCAGCCAGCCAGCCGGCCGTGAATCCTCTCCCTCTCCTCCTGGCTGCAGTCTGTCTATCACTCTCATCTCCACGCCCCCCTCCGGCGCCAGGCCTTTTTTTTTTTCTAACCCCCCCGTTTTCCTTTTTTTTGGTGGCTGCTCTTCAGCGAGTGGAAGGGCCAGATTATGTAGGGATTAAGAAAGGGGGGGGAATAAAAGGCTTGACCCAGTTGCTTTTCAGCAAGTGCAAAAAAAACAAAAAACAGCCAGGGTTGCCGTCGGACTCTGTCAGAGAGGCTGACTGGCTGGCTGGCTGGCTGGCTGGCTGGCTGGCTGGCTGGCTGGCACCCAGTTCAGTGTCAGCACTTCAGCTGTTCTTGCTGCGAGACCCTTGGAACTCATGTTTATTGCTCTTAAGACTGTAATTAGCCAGGCTGGCTTATGTTGTTTAAAGCCCTGCCTCGACTCCTTGGCCATCGGAAGTTCTCTGCGTGTGTGTCTGTGTGTGTGTGTGTGTGTGTGTGTGTGTGTGTGTCGCTCTCCTCCACCCCTCCCCTGGCAGTATACATAAAACAATTCACATACAATTTACATCTTTTTAATGGGTTTTTTGTTTTGTTTTACCATTTCTAGCTCCATTTGAACTAAAAGGTTGCTGGTTGGTAGGATTTGCACACATGCATTTTCTTTTTCTTCCTCCATTGAAGATAAGACAAGGGTGGAGGTGAGACCCAAGTCAGCATGTGAGGAGGGATGGATGGATGGATGGATGGATGGATGGATGGAATGATGGAGGCGGTGAGGCGGCGGTGGTGACAGCGAGGAAGCAGGTGAGAGACGGCGGGAAAAGCGGCGAGACAAAGGCGGGGAAGGGGAGTGAGGGGAGTGAGGGAGAGTCGGGCGGGCGGAGGTGGGAGTGAGACAGAATGAGACCCGGGAGGTAAACTAATCACTGAGCACGCAATGCAATTTTCTGGCTCTGTGCCTCCAACTCCAACACTCCAGCGTGCGCACACCTTCCTCCCCGCGTTCCCCTCGCATGCTCCGCACGCTCGTGCACGCACACGCAGGCGCGCGGGCGCACGCACACACGCACACACGCACAGCCGTCTAGGCGGCTCTCTTTACTATTCCGCTCACACACGCCGTCTCCTGCTCCTCTATCTATCAGGCCGTACCATTTTCATCCGCATCCGCACTCCTCCACCCCTCCCCTCGTCTCACTCTTAGTACCGCCCAGCAAATCCCCTCCGGCTCCCCTCTCACACACACACACACACCCACACACAAAAAAAATGGATTGAGCCACTTGGGCCAACAGTGTTTTATTAGAGAAAAAAATCCCCCACACAAAACATACATACACACACACACAGACACACACATAAATAAATGAATAAATAAATAAAAAGAAGAAGGATTTATCGTCTTTAAATGAGGGGGCTTTAGTCTACGTCTCGTGTGCTCCTGTGCAGCAGGATGAATTATGGGAAAAGGCCCATCGACAAAAAAAAAAGCAAAGTGTCTGCATGCGTCTGTGCGGCAGCGGCGCGTCTTCCTCCCCGAGGCGAAGGCAATTAGGAAACGTTTGAGTGGCAAAGGTTTAAAAGTCTGCACGCCATCTCTCTCTCTCTCTCTCTCTCTCTCTCTCTCTCTCTCTCTCTCTCTGTCTCTCTCTGTCTCTCTCTCTCACTCCCTCTGTCTCTCTCCCTCCCTCTCTCTCTGCTGATTGGCTTTCTTCTCCTTCTTCTTTCTTCCCTTGCAGCTCCCTGATGCTGCTGATGATAGATGTTTGCTCCAAACATGCAAATAAAGCAGGCGGCTCTCAAGAACACAAGCAAGCTCCCGCGCTTATGAGCCCGTGCACGAGGACACACGCACACACACACACACACGCATGCACGTTTGACGATGATCAAGCCATCTATTGATATATTAATCTCCTTGTTGGGGGAATCCAGCCACGTCTGTGGGAGAAAAAAAAAATATGCAGGGAGCTCGCAGACGCAGCAGCCATCTCCAAAACCAGGATGAAAAAAAGAACAGAAAACGTCCCATTTTCCAAGGCGCCGCTGCTGGAGAGGAAGATTAGTCACACAAAGTGCTACAAAAAAAAAAGGCAGGAGAGGAATGAAGGTTGGACGGGATGTGCGAGCAGAAAGCTGGGCCAGTACATTATCGACACGCGGCGGCGCCTGTCACCTCATCTATCACGGGTGCCGCCGCCGCCACTTGGCTGGAATAAAGAGAAGCTGTTTTTCATCTGAGCGCACGCCGGCACGTTGTCTCTGACGCACGAGGGCATTTAAACTGCAATCAGTGTCATTGCAGCGACGGTGCAGCTCTCTCTCTGATACGCGCGCGCACATACACACGAAGCCCTGACTGCGCACTCTGACATCATATTCTTCCGACAGGGTTCACATCATGAGAAGGCATCGCCCCGGGGCATCCCGCTGTGACCTGGGGCGGTGTTGGTGGTGGAGGGTGTGTGTGTGTGTGTGTGTGTGTGTGTGTGTGTGTGTGTGTGTGTGGTGGTGGTGGGGGGGGCGGCGCTGACACGAAGCGTATGTGTGAGTCCTCGCCGTCAGTGTGTGACAGGCCCGTTGAGCACAACCTGTTGTGACAGATCACAATATCAGGCCCGCCAGGCAGAGCGAGAGAAAAGCTGTGTGACAGACAGACAGACAGACAGACAGACAGACAGACAGGATTAAATGGCCTGACGGCGGCACTCATCCTGCGTGGCTGTGCGCGGACACGCCGAGGTCAAGGAGCGCAGGTGGTCTGCGCACAGCTGAGGCGGAAGTCCGGCAAGAGGAGCAGATCTCCTGCTTGTTTGTTTTTTTTGGGTTTTTTTTACCTCCAGCGGGTGAAAGAGGCTTTTCTGGAAGATGGAGTGTAGCGGGGGAGAGAGACAGGAAGGGGGTTTGGATTGAGGGGGGGGGCGGACCAGATCGATTGAGTCATCCCGGGAAGCCTTCCCCAACGCAATTGGCTGTTTGAGGAGACGCAGAGCTCCCCTGCGCGGCAACGCTTGTCATATCAATAAAAGGAGTGTCTGTAGGATCGCGGCTGTATCCTCTGATCTGCGCCTCGGGGTGAAGGGGGGTTGGGTGGTTTGGTGGGGGGTGTCGGGGCTCTGATCTGCGACGAGACACGCACAGCAGTGTTAAGAAGGAAACAGTAGTAGGCGCCGTTGCCGGCGACACGGCAACAGAGCGGGAGGCTTCAGCCGAAGAGCAGATGAAAGTCGGCACGGTGATTCTTGGTTATTTTTCTTCTTTCAAATAACTGAATTACACGGAACCCGTTGAGCTGTAGTATAAAAGTCAAGAGCAGACTGCAGAGCAGGGGAGGGAAATAAAGCATAACACCACATCTGCAGATACTGTCGCGGCTGAATTAAACCTTTCTGGCAGCACAAAGGAGAAAATTCCGCAGATTTAGGAGGCAGAAACCTGTCTATCAGCTGGAGTAATGATGCTCACTGAGTGCGGTTTTATTCAGTTATTTTATTTTGGTAACTGGAATAGGAAGAGCAGAGTGGCTCTGGGGTAGAAAAGGGGACCAGACCAACAGACCCGGGAGCATCAGGGGGAACCAGCGCTGGTCAGCCAGTGGTTTGCTTCTGCTTCCACTTTGATCTGAGGCCAATTAGTGGTGAGGGGACGACTTAAAAGAGACATCGTTGGTGGGAAAAGCCAAAACCTGTTTATTTCCCTGCCTCATGCCAAGCAGAGAAAGAGAGAGAGAGCCTGACTTCTGTATCTGCCGGCCACTTAACTAATACCAGCTTTTAATTGCACACACACACATTCATATATCATATAAAGGTAACTCTGCCAATAGTTACCAATAAAAAGTCAATAAAAAGTCAGACAAAAAGATTAATTACATTTTTTTCTTGCCACAGTTTAGTTTTTTTTTTTAAAAAACAGCCCTTTGTGATGTCACTTAAGCAAGTCACACCTCTCCGAGGTTAATGACAACACCCCCCGCCCCTCCGTCAGGCGTTTGTTCCAACTGCTGCATCGTTTCAGTTCCCTTCGAAACGTGACTGCAGGAAGCCCAGCATTTTCCAGCAGGACGCTGAAAACAGCGGGCTAAGTACGCGCTTCTCCTCTGGGAAATCAATCTTGTGAGAGTGCAGCAAGAGTGAGGGAGCACTTCACAAACGTGGGAATGGGAGGGGCTTGAGCAGGAAGTGGATATTGCCAAATAGCCATAAAATGTTTGATTTAGGCAAACAAACGTGAAATGACTTCCTGTTTTTTGATGCTGTATTTTTTCATTCTTTCTTCTTCTTTTCTTTTTAATCGAGCATCCATGACCACGCCATGGGACAGTTCAGTCGAGCCGAGTCAAAACGTTTTTCGCCACTGGTCTCAGACGTGCGCGTCGTCATTTCGGATCACCTTGGAGGCCTCGGAAACCAGCGCGGAGCCGCGCTCGTCTCCCGGACCGACTCCTGATGCGATGCGACAGAGTAAAAGACAGGTCGGCCATTACTGCTGTACAGCACTTAAAGTTCACCGAGTGCGAGCGAGGGAGAGTGGAGGAGGAGGAGGACGGAGAGCTGGAGGAGGCGGAGGACGGAGGGTCGGCGGGATGAGGGGAGCGATGAGGCTGTGTGGGTGTGTGTGTGCCTGTGTGTGTGTGGGCTGAGTAAAGTGATTGGGAAGAAGCAGTAAGTAATGGCCGGAGGCGGAGGGAGAAAGATTGATTTTCAGACGTCCAGAGACCCAAAAATATGCAGCCGTCGTTAAAAAAATAGAAAAAAAAAAAGCAGCAAACGTCATGTCAAAGGTGCAGTTCAACAAAACGGGCCGGTAACTGTTGAAAGCTTGTTTGGATTGAACCGAGTGTGTGTGTGTGTGTGTGTGTGTGTGTGTGTGTGTGTGTGTGTGTGTGTGTGTGTGTGTGTGTGTGTGTGTATACATGTGTGTGAGAGCATCAGAGAGTTGATGACTCGGGGGAGTTGCTAAGTGATGGTAACCGGACTCCAACATGTTGCAGTCTGGGAAGCTCTCCTATCCTGATGCATAGAAGGTGGGAGCAGAGGGAGGGAGGGAGGGAGCAGCAGCAGCAGCAGCAGCAGCAGCAGCAGCAGGGAGAGAGACATGAGGAATACCTTGTTGTGTCGTGGCAACCTGCCAAACCGTCCCTTCCATTCACAAAAGCTCCAATCTCGGGACCTCGGGCTCGACAACCTGCCCTGGAAGCCCCACGGGAGGAAAAAGACGGGAAGCTTACTGACTCCAGCCTCCGCCTCCCTCCCTGCCCCCCCCCCTCGCCTGTTTGTGGTTCACCTGAGATAGCAGGTGAGCCGCGTTCGAAATCCACTGGATTTATTCCACATCCCCGCCTGGATTTTACTTTAAATAAAGTCGGGTTGTCTTTCATATTCAAAACAAAAATCCACTTCTGCAATGCCAGTTGGGTAAGTTGGTAAGAGTGCGAGGTTTCCAATGACGCCTGACATCATCATGACGACTGACATTGGCAACATCCTAACACGTGATGTTGCCTTTCAATGACTTTCAACCTCCCTCCCTCTCATCATATCACGGCGTTACAGGAAAATAGGTCCTATTAAGAAAAATGTAAGGTGATATGATATAATACAGGCACCTTTGGTTTTTCTGTGCTTGTGTCTGCTAACATATTTCTCAGCACCTCAGATTGGGATTAGCATCGTCAAACGGTGCACAGTGGTGCATCGATGCGCTAATCCGTAATTTTGCAAAAAATAAAAAAAAATCCTGAAAATACGGGCATCAAGTCAACAAGCAGCAGTTTAAAAACCAACAACAAGGGAGAGAAAAAAAAAGAAGTCGGGGAGGTGGAGGAGAGGAGAAAAGTAGGACAGAGATGTGTGGGCTGTGGCTCTGCGGAGGACACAGGCGCTAATCAGGAGCGAGCAGCTGCTATTACTCCGGCGCTCCCTTGGAAAAAGGACGCTTGTGCCAGACATCAAGCGGGTGGGGGGCTGGGGGGGTGGGGGGGGGATAAATCGCAAAAGGCTTCGGTGGGGAAGCGCCTCAGCGTCGAGGACAAAAGGGAAAAAATATACATATCTCACTGAGGCGTTATAATTGATTTGTAGAAACATGCATCTGTGAATAAGGACGGTGCAAAAGTCCAGATAGAAAGACGTTCCTCCAGTCCGAGGTCAGGGGTGGCGGTGCAACCACAAACGTTCGCCAAAACACTACACAGCGCGCGCGCGCACACACACACACACACACACAAAATTGTTTTCCATGCAAGTCATTGAAGCTCTGGCTCCCTCTGGCAGCCCCTGTAGCAGAGGAAAAAAGCACACCCAGAAACACCTCTCACTGAAATATTAAAGGGTAAACGGGAAGCGACAGACCCTCGAAAAACTCAGCACTTTGTTGAGCCTCGGCCCGGTTGTGACAACACGGGCACGCCTGAAATAAACGCGCTGAGGAGGAGTCGGAGAGATGGCGGAGAGAGAAAGTGGAACGGCGGCGGGGGGGGGGACGGATTGAGGGAGGGCGCCGGCGTCCTCGTCTACCTGGAGACGTCCTTCCTCTGGCAGGAAGCGTCAATCCACGTCTCAAAGTTGGAGGGAAAAATTGAGAAAAAACTGCACCGAAGCACGGCTCCTCTAAGTAAGTCCAAAAATAAAATAAAATATAGAAGAAACCCCAAAAAACAAACAAACATCAGTCTGTTGGAACAATGTTGAACCAGGAACACCAGCAAAGGAAGAGAAGACTAGCTGCCATCCTGTCCTGCGATTGGTTCCAGACCCGCTGGTGGTTTTGATGGATGGACTTGAGCTCGAGGGAGACGGATGAGCAGGCATACACGGCAATCCTGTTACTGGTTTGCGAAAATAAAATTGATTTATATGGACAGATGGATTGATGCGCGTTTGAGTATTTCACCCTGCGCTATACTGAGAGCCTGGCATCGGTTTCAAACGAACCTTTGAAAATGGAGTTTGCATGTTGTCGATCCGAAGAGTAGGCAGCTTTTTAAACTGTGGAAAATTTGAGTTGATTTATTGATTGGCTCATGTAACCTCAACTTTGCTGGGACGGATTCCTGCAACCCCGTGAAATCCGAGTGCAGGATCAGTGCTGGTAGAAAACAGACGGATGGAGGAACCTCCAGATCGCCCGGCGCACAATGCTTAAACCACAGGGACGAGACACCAAGACACCTGCGGCAAAGACTTCAGAGATAGAAACTTGACGCCTGAAGTGACTTTTACGACAAAAATAAAACTTGGGCTGAAGCTGTATTTGTCAAGGTTGCCTGTGCATCCCCCCCAAAAAAAACACCCTTAACTCTCGTGAAGAAGCTAATTAGCTGGAGAGCGGGGTTTCTTTGCACCCAGGTTACCTCGCCCAATTCACATTAGACTACATCAAAAGGCTGCATCGTCAGTTTGGAAACACACACACACACACACACATGCACATAAAACCCCACTTCCATCAAAGGCAGCACACAAGGGAGCCGGAATCGTCCTCGCAGGGACTCAATATGTTACAGTGTGGTTTCCCATGCAGCGCAAGCTAGGCCAAGATACAAGCAGCTAAAGCAGAAAGCGGTAAGCAAACAGCCCCGTCACCGTCCAATAGCACAACAGTTCAGATTTTACTCAATTGCAGACACCATCCACATGAAAGACATTGAGTCTTTGAGTCCTTGCCAGTGACTCAGCCTTGGTGCCTTTGTGTAGATGTTATAATATTAGCCTGTAAGGTCAAGTACAGGAGGAGGAAAAAAAAAGGAACCCCTTGATATTGCAAACAGGACTGGAGCAGCTTTGACCAGGTCAAGTTACGCCGTACAGACACTACAAGAACAGAAAGAAGAAGAAATGTGACAGCAAGACTCTAAAGTGGAAAAACTCACATAGAGATCAGTTGATGGGAACTGGAGGCCGAGATCAAAACCTTGTCAGTTCACCGACAGAGAGTCTTAAGAAATCCCTTTCATGGTTCTGTTCGTCCGCCCTCTCTGGGTTCGACTTCAGATCTTTCTTTTCCTCTTTCTTTCTTTCTTTTTTGTTGCCCCTTAATTTCTTCACCAAATCTGGTCAAAGTTTTGGACTTTTTCTATGTGGAGGAGAATCACATGCTCTATGTCCATCCAAACAACTCGACAATTATTGTTCACTATTTTTCTTTGCTGATACCCACAGAGCACCCTCAAATGTAAAACAAAAGAAAACAAAAGAAAAGAAAAGAAAACTCTTTATATCACCAGAAAACAACACGTTTAGCCCTCTGTTTACAGCCTTCTGCTAGAACGAAGGGCTTTGTTGGAACTTCTGCATGCTTGGAGGGGGACAAACCAGACAGAACAAACACCTTGGTGGGGGCTGTGATTATTAACCTGGGAGACAAATTGGAGCTTTTAGTGACATCACAAGGGGCTGGTTTCCAGACTTTAGTGCCCTTGAGCAATTACAAAAAAAAATCTATTTTTAATCATTTCTGGGGAGTTTACTGAGAGCCTGGAAAAACGCATTATTAATGTTGTTTAAAGTGAATTTCACCTGAATGAACCTATAATTATGAGTTAAAGTAACATCGTCACCAGTCATTCAATGCTCTTTTAGTTTAGAAAGAATTGTTTCCGCCTTTTTCATTGTGTCCTTTTACATGCGGCGCTATGATGCTATTGTGCCGCTTCGTTTCAAACAAGTGCAGCATTCGCCGCATCATTCATGCACTTTTCAGCGGCTGCGGACAATAGAACTTTAATTAGCTCTTCAAAGAGTGAGTGAATTCATTCTGAATGGGGCGACAAAGTGCTCGCAGCTTTTTCTGTCTCTCATTAATGGGATGCGTTGGCATGTAACCCTCCTAACTTTGGCACTCGGACAAGATTTTTTTCTTTTTCCCACGCCAACAGCCGAACTGTTTTGTTGGCTACTCCACCTGAGTGTGATTTAGCCTGAATCATTTTTTGTAATGCCCTTAATTTGTGTCACTAACCTCTTCTTTTTTTCTTTTTTTTTCAATTAGAGACACAGTTTTTTTGTATGTATCTTAAAAGCCAACGATGCTGCAGAAGTGTTGCTCTGATGGGGAAATTGATTGCAGTTAGTGAGCTGGCTGCAGTGCAAGTTTGCAACTTGCCAATGTCATGCGTGATACTTAAAACTTGTGTTAGGACACAAACACACAAATTCCAGTTTGTGATGATATTAAAATGATTAATTTTCATAAGCTAATATGCTACTGGCCTAGAATGAATATTGCTGCAAATACCAAGGATTTTCCCGAGATGTGTGAAGTCTTTTCTTTAAAGATGCATCTGATTGCTAACATTTTCCAGCTAATTGTTATGGGTGGATTTTCCAAATGTTGCACACTGAGCTTAAGCCTTTAAGTCCGCGGGATCCTGCTGTCCTCTGTCGGTTTTTCCTGTGTCTTTCCCTCAGGCCTGCGGCTTGCAGGGAAAGTGTAATTTCCTGGTCGAGGCAAGAGAAGAACGGCCTCGGGGACCAACACACACACACACGCGGCACTTTCACCCGAGCGCGGAGCTGCCTGTAATCGGAGCGATACCTGACAGACCGAGAGAGGGGCTGTGTCCAGTCATGAGACATTCAAGCCCCCCCCCCCCCGGTTCTCCGAGCTCCGGTTGCAGCGTTCTTGAGGAAATGAAACTGGAACAAGAGCGACTTGCTGTGTTGGTGATATTCAGGCTACTAACGCGACGCTGCCCCATGAGGCCCCCGTGCATTGATTTGGATGAGGGACAGGATTTAAGAGGCCAGACGCGTGAGCGAGATCAGTGAGTAAGAATCCTGTTGCAGAAACCCTGTTTATATAATTAGCCTTTATCCGTTGTTCTTCTAGATAATAGCTACATCAGATGAGAATTCAATGTGAAAAAAAATCTTAACTGTCTTGAGATGGGATACTGTGTATATGTTTAGGACTGGGTTGTACAATGCAGTAAATGTAAGATGCAGTTGTTTATTGGTCTCACAGATCTGACGATGCGACATCTGACTGGCAAATGCTCTTTACGCCAGAGTGCTTCTGTTCTGTTGCAACCTCCCTGCGTTTTGCGACAGAAAAATATGAACAGATACCAATTTGCACAACCTCAGTGGAGCCCCCCCAAACTGACAGCAAATCGCTAAAATATGCTCCATTTTCTACGTGAGGTCAGCAAATGATTTTAGAGGGAAAACATGTAAAGATCACAAATCGACTGACACACACACTATGGAAAAACTGAAACGGAATTGCCCACTGCTGTCAGCAGCTCGCTGTCTCACGCTGAATTTACATTTTGCATTTCAAATTAAAAAAAAAAAAAAAGAAAGAAAAAGACTTGGAAAGTGCTGGACTCTGAGGGCAGCGTGTCTCCGTGGAGGCCACGCCCTGCAGAAGAAGCAGACTGAGACAGAACGTCTTGTGCAATATGCCGATATAATTGAGCGCTCTCCTGCTGGGAGACGCTTTGGAGTGACACCATCTGCACTGGGCTCGGAACGCCTCCACTTCTTGGACCTCGGCGGCGGCGCTGGTGGTGGTGCTTTGCACTTGTAAATGGATGCTATGGCAACTTGAAGTGATTCTTGTGCGAGCTTTTTGAACAGTGTGTTTCCAGCGGTGGCTGCGCATGAAGTGGTGCTGGAAAGCAGGACGTCTGTGTGTGTGTGTGTGCGTGTGCATGCGCGTGTGTGAGAGAGAGAGAGAGAGAGAGAAAGAGGGAGAGAGACAGACGCTGAAAGCAGACACTGCATTACAGTCCAGCAGTGTGAGGGATTCCCTGTCCGTCCATTCGTCCGTCGTGCAGACACGGCAGCCGCCTCATTGCGCAACCGTTTGCTGCGACTGGTTTTCACTGCGATTCTCCCAAGGAAAGGCAGCTCGGAGAGAAATGTCAGGGAGAGGAGCCGCCGAGTCGCCGAGTCAGTCCAGGGGAAAAGCCGACTTCTCGGCCTCCGAGCAGTGACCAACCCCGAAATCTACGACCACGATTGTAATGAGGGAAATGACGCGGAAAGAGGCAACGTCGTCCGCCTCCCAGAGGGGTTGTTCACACCAGACATCCTCCCAATCCCCCACGTTTAGTGCATGGAGGCTGTTTGCTTTCGAAGATCCAACGCCATCACCTGGGGGGGAGGGTGTGGACACCCTGCGCAACACCTGCGCAGAGGTGGGCTACAGACGGAGAAGGAAAAAAGGAGGGGGTCCAGGTGGGGTGGGGCAGGGGGTGGTCCGTTGCGGCGCAACAACAGCGGCGAGGGCTGACTTACAGAGACACCACCACCACCACCACCATCCCCACCCCCTCCAAGCCCTTCTCTCTTTCTTCCCGGCGAACCTGATGACTACCAGCTCCTCGGGGGAGACGTCCCCCTCGTTGCCATGGCAATTGAATGTCAATCAAGAGCGAGAGAGCGCGGCCGGGAGAGGGGGTGGGAGGTGGGAGGGGGAGGGGCGAGGGGGAGTGATGGAATTCACACCACCACACACGCAGAGTGTGTTGGCGGTTCACCGAGCGAGCGTCACGTCGTCGGAGATGATCCGAGATAAAAGACTGTTTACTCATTTCAGTCAGCAGGGGGGAAAAGACATCTTTACTTTGAACGCTGTATTGTAAAAACACGTTGATGTTTCCATAC
This sequence comes from Nelusetta ayraudi, assembly GCF_046127955.1. Classification (NCBI taxonomy): domain Eukaryota; kingdom Metazoa; phylum Chordata; class Actinopteri; order Tetraodontiformes; family Monacanthidae; genus Nelusetta; species Nelusetta ayraudi. Next base: position 136,681 of record NW_027466132.1, on the reverse strand, counting down.
ATACACATTTGGACTGCTGGATGTGGTCTACTGTATATTCATAACCAGGAACATCATCATCTTCTTCTTCAGTCTCCCTGTTTCTCAGCATCTTTCGCTGCTTTATCTCATCCTCTGGCCCATCTCCCCCCTCCCCCTCCCCCTCTCTCTCTCCTCCTCCTCCTCCTTTGTCTCCGTGGCGATGACGGTGGTGTTAAGTCTCGGCGGGGCTCCAGCCAAAGTGACCTCGCCATCGACCGCTAATACAACTGTCATCGCCCGCTTCCCCGAACCGCCAGGACGGAGGAGCGGCGAGAGGAACAAAGAGACGTCTGAGTGCGAGCTGAAGGCAAAGAAAATAAATTAATAAATAAAAAAGGATGGAATTATAGCGGCCCTGGAGAGAGAGAGAACAGCATGGAGCAAGCCGGGGGAGGCGAGCGGGAGAAACTTATGTCAGCCGGGACGTAGTCGCAGAGAACTGAGGTCAGCCGGTGACAAAGCTGCACACGGGGAGCGTCACGGTCAGACGGCGGGAAGTGAGCGAGCAAAACAATGTCGTCTGGTGCGCGCACACACACACACACACACACACACCTGCGGCACGTCTGCGGCCACTGAAGTCAGTGTGCAAGTTCACACCAGGCGCCGCTTTGGAAAAATACGCTGGTGTTCTATTTTTCGCAAACGCGTCAAGCACAGCAGTAGACTCGTGAAGGCAGGAAGTCAGCGATCGGGAAACACGGTGGATCCGGTGGATTTTTCATCATACGTTACTGTGAACTGTAAACGTGACGTATCAGCTGCACTGTTGAGCTCGGCTGTCAAACAATAAAACAGGTCTCACTTGAAATCTAGAAGTATAATGAACTAAGAACCTTCGCAGACACGTGTCCACCCATGATTTGGTGTTAAAAATCCACTGAGGTTGGCGAAACAAGACTAGAGACATCCAAAGGCAACTGGAACGCGACGCCACTCGCAGGTCTGGCTTTACACGACCAAACAGGGAGAACAACATACACCCCTTCCATGGAGGCTGACCAACACTCATTAAAACTTTTTAAGGACTAAACGAAAGAGTACAGGGCCAATGTTTGCCGCGCCCGCTCCGTGTCTTTCCGTGCGTGTGCCTGGAGCCCAGCGTGTTCCGGCTTAAAAGCCACCGTTCAGCAGTGAGCAGCGGCAGCAGCAGCAGTGTCGTTGGGACTCGGCAGAATTGGACTCCACTCGGTGGAATCTAGGGCACAGTTGGCAGCGGGGCATTACCTCATTAACAGTTGTGGCTACACACAGCTCTGACTGCTGGCCATGGGCAGCGGAGGCCTACATGGTACAGCACTGTGTGACCAACAGGGGAAAAACAGCGGGAGCTTTTCGCTCCACTCCAAGAGGTGTGGCAGTTTTTTCTTTCGTTTGTTTGTTGACCATTTCGTTTTATTGGACACGTAGCTGCAAATGATGTCAAGACCTGAAACACTTCCTTCCCCTACAGCCTCTCCAGCGCCATCTATTCATTAAGCTCGCCTGCAGTATTTACTTAAACTTGAAGAGCCTCTCTGAGCTTCTTGTTTCTGCCATCAGCGGCCCATAAAAGTGTTGTTTCAGTGAGTGATTGATCCCGGCTTTCCGGTTCTCAATCAGCGCCGCTCTCCTCAATAACATCCACGGCAATTTTCAGAGACGCCCCTGGGTCACTTTCTCATCACTTCCATTGTCGCCTGCCACTCTTTGTGCTGTCTGCCTCTTTGTTATTATGGGCTAAATAAGCCAATTATAAGACGCTGTGCAGAAATGACAACGCAAAAAAAACAAAAAACTGCCTGATCGATGATGGAGCAAATGGAATGTTTAAAGGACTGAATATATCTCCATTATCAAGTGCCTTGTGAGGGTTTTTTTTCCTCAATCATCCTGGAAACAATTTAGATTGCCAGACAAACTGCAGATTAAGCCCTCTGTTTAAAGCCTCCTTTCAAAATGGAAGAGCCTGGCTCACTAATTTCAAACTGTGTATCCGGTTGCAACTGTCCTGGCGAAATAATTGGGCCTCGGCCACTAAAAAGAGCGATGATGAGCTGCAGGTACAGGAAAAGTGCAGGTTACAGAGGCAACTAACTAACTGCAATAAGCGCATATCACTGTGTTGTAAGACTAATAATAATAATCATTATTGCTGATGTCATTACCGACTTGTATAACTTGCATTTCATTTACTGCTGGTTCAAACACCCACAGTGAGAAACACATTCACGTGTCTTCACCAGCTGGTTGCACAGTTTTTTGTTGTTTTTTTTTTCCCCAAAAGAGCGCAAGAACACTGCAGTAACAACTGAAGGTTGCACGTTCCGAACCGTCTCAAATGAAAACATCCGGACAGCAAGTGAACAGCGGCCTGATGAGCCCAGCGGAGACGGATCCTCCCGCCTTTTCTACACGGTCGTAATCTCCCGGCTATTCGCCCACGTCATCAAAGTCGAGAAACTTTCCGCCGACGTCCTCGCTTGGTCGCGCCGCGGCCACTGATTAATTCCCCCGGCAGCTCTGACACTCGGAAAATGGAATGTCAGAATTGTTGCCGTAATTCTGACGGGCAGATGCTGCGCAAAGAGCTAATTGAAGCCGCGCAGGGCACTCGGCAGAAAATAATTAATTGCATTATTACTGCGGTGTCAGATGATCTATTTAATAATTCTCACTGTGGCACAAATGAACTCAGAAGTCCCGGCGAGAAAAAAAAAGAGGCGGCAGACGGCTGTTGTTTTATTTTTACAGCCTCATAATCAACTTCCACTGCAGCGCTTCTCTTGTGATCTCGCTGTTCACTCTCTCTCTCACGCATACACAACACACACACATATAGCACATATTGACACACAAGCAGGGGAGGAGAGCGGATTTTGCTCTCTGCTGCTGTTTCCTCTCTGTTGCACAATAAAAAAATAAATAAATAAAAAAAACCCAACAACCCACTGACAGCAGCAACAAGCTTTGACATGAAGCATGTTAATGACTTTGTTTTTGGGTCTCGGTTTTTTTTTTGGGGGGGGGGACCGCGAGCGAATGAGTGTTTTGGCTCAATTAGTTTCACAGTGTCTCTGGCACAGACAGGTGTAAATGAAACCCGACACAACCCGACAATCATCGTCGAGAGCTCGGATCAGGAGCCGGGGAACGCACACACATGCCAGCAGCCGCATTGGACACACACACACACGTGCGCAGGCACAGGCACATGCACGGTGAGCGGTGAGCAGGAAAATGATTGAACAGAAAGCACCGGGCTTTGGCAGGTTTTGCGTGACGGACATGTGCAACTACGCAGGTGGCGGCGGAGTCGAGACGGGAAAAACAAACCGCCGACACACGGAAGGCCTCGTTATTATTCAGGACATCAGTCACATATCGATGATGAAATGTCAGCCCGAGTGTGATGGACTTATTAAATGAGCCGTGCGCCAAAAAAATAAAAAAATAAATAAAATGTCCAGGGTGTCCGTTCGAGCTGCTCGGGTCGAACGTTTTAATTTCATGTCTGCTTTGCTAGGTCGAACTGCAAATGGTAGGGGCGGGAGATTGTAAAAGAGTTGGGTTTTTTTCGGAATACCAGAATTTTGATCGTTTGACGAAAAAAATAAAAGACATTTGACTTTCACCAATGTTTTTTGACAGTGACATGGTTCTCTTTATCCTGTGAGTCCATCCTTCCTTTGCTTGCTCCGCTTTTTTAGAATTTTCCGCAACACCAACTGTTTGTGATGTCACTGAGGTAACTGAACTCACTCCCAGGTTAGTTAGTGACAACACCCTCAGCCAAGTGTCTAAGACGCTTGGACAGCAGAGCCACTTTTTTTCATCCCATTTCAAAATTTGAGGAAGGTCCAACGAAACACCGGTTTCAGCAGAGAGCTGTAAACACAGGGCTAAATGTGTTGCTTTCTGGAGAGTCGGAGAAACAATTTCAGGTCTGGGTATATTTCAGTGTCTATACCAACAAATGACTGCAACGTTATCCTTCTCTGTCAGGACGGTGAAGTTGGACAACTGCACTCAGTCTATCCGTCCTCTGCTGAGGTCAGGATCATCGTGTTATGTCATATTTTAAAAGAAAAACTACAATACTGGGACTGGTGGAAAGTGCGAACGCTCTCAGTACATTAACTCGTCATGGTGGAGATGATTTGTCTGCTGTCACACTGCCGGCTACCATGTCAATTCAGCTTGTGTCTTTGTTCCATTCACTCGTCCTTAAAGAGCAAGAGAGAGATTTTGTGCCCAGTGGGGAGGTGAGAGAGAGGAGAGCCGGCCGGCACCGAGCGGGACAAAGACCAGGCTTGGAATCGCTCATGGTTGCCGCAGCGGGGGAAATGCCAGACTGGCCAAAAACAAATAAATAACCTTCTCTCGCTCTGGAGCAGGATGTTTTGAGATTTGCCTCAAAAGTGCGGAAAACGGAATATCAAAAATGCCGCTGAATAAATCAATAAACACTCACTCAAAGACTTAACAGAGACACTTGCTCCTATTTCAAAGCGTTCCGCAATAGTTTTAAGCTTCTTTCAAAAGTCCTTGTGGTGAAGCGTCTAACGATCTTAGAGTGCACCGCATGAGGCTCCACGGGGTGCAGTTTTATTCGTTGTATGCGAGCAGTTCAATGTGTTGGCTGGTAACAAAAGGGGACTTGCAGAATATGTTTGTCTTCCACTATTCAGTGAAAATTAAGAGCAGCCGAGGAGTGGCGAGTGTGTCGCTGGGAGATAAACACTCTGTTAATGAGTGGCTTCAGTTTGCTCCTAGAATGAAAGAAAAAAGGAATAAAAGGAAACAAAAGTCTTAAAAAGATTTTGTGACAGCTAGAAGAATCTCGGAAATAAAATCAGCAGCAGTTTCTTTTCTGAACCGTGTGCAGGAAAGAGGCAGTTTTCTAAACTGTTGTGCCCCTTCAAGGAACCCCCAACTAATCCACTTAGACACGGAGTCTGAAAATATCCCAACTCCATTTTATACGCAAGCCACTGCTGACAAACCACAGGAACAATGTGCCTTCATGTTGTGGACTCCAAACCTACGTCTATACCAATACTGTGTTTTAATGACTTGGAACCCATTAGGGTTGTGGTGGCTTTGCTTTCAGAGGTGTTTCAGAGGTTTGTGTGTCTCACAGATTCATCAGTTCTTCTTTTTACCGTCCATTTGAAACACACATCAGGTGTCACGAGCACATCAATTAAAAGCGGCGTCCCACAAGGACTGAGTCTTGGCCCAAGACGGTTTTCTCATCTCGCAGAAAACATGTTTTTATGTGTTCTTCTCATTAATGGCACAGCACCATTTTTTTTCCCTTTGACGCTGAAATTCAAAGCGTCAGATTTTCATCTTTTTTCTAACAGGTTACCATATTGGTCGTGGGCTCCTTTCACCACTCATCGCAACATAAGGAAAAAGAACATTCGCACCTCCCGTACAACCGTGCTCACGCACACACACACGCTAACACTCATGCATACATAACTGAACATTATGACACACTGACTATATAAACAGTATGTTGTAGATGTATCTGTAAGGAGTGATTTGTTTGTAAGGGTTAGTGACTTAGCATCTGAATTTGTACAATACCGACCCTCCTGAACAGTTTCCTCCATTTCCTTATCCTCCATTTCTACTTCCTGCCCTCTATCTGAATTCGCACAACCTTTGCGCGTCAGCTGAAACCCAAGTATTTGTCTAGAAAGCACAAGATTGTGTGTGAAACACAGTAGCAGCTTTGTTATAATCCCAAAGACGACAACGGCACCTTTGATTTCCAGCCTTGATCCGACTTCTTTTCATTCTCCTTTCGACACAGACAACACTCTCTGCTCCGCCGCCGTGCCAATTTAGACTAGACGGGTTTGCGCTCTCTGGTCTTCTTCACACGCCGAGCATGGCAGATAGCGCTAAGCGGTGCTCCGCCGTGCAAAACAGTGAGTGGAGGGTCGACGACGACAGTGGCAGTGGCGGCGGCAGAGGAAAAAAAAGCCCCTGCAGGTGTGACGCGGTGAGAGCGAGGGAAAACCAGCGGGGCTGTTCAATTATTTATGAGATGAGATTGTCTGTTTATCAAACTGACGCCCGGAGCGTCGGCCATGATTAGACTCAGACAACGCCAGCGTTCTCTTCTTCTGCTGGCTGCTGATGCAGCTTCTGCAGACGCGGGGGCCGCCACTAATGAATAAAACACAGGCGACGTTGAGAAAAGCCAGGCCCGTCCGCGGACGGTGTGTGTTTTAGTCTGCCTGAAGAGGATCTTTCGAGAATATATACAGTATCTTTTTTTTCACGGCAGTAAAAAAAATAAAGTATGGCGATTCAAAGATTTAGCGTCCGCGGCTAGCCGTCAATCCAGCAGCAGTCGAGGCATAAAGGCAGCATCTGGTGACAAAAGAGGCAAATAATAAAAGAGGGACACACACACACACACACACACACACACACACACACACACAGTTCTGTTCTGTTCATTATTTAAAGTTAAAAATGCATTATAGGCTATAATAAACGCAGTCAATGGCAGCCTGTTACTGATGCAGATGGTCCTGAGCCACGACAGAATGCAAGTTATAAAAATAATTCCCCCCCCCCAAAAAACACAATTTCCATTTCCCACAACACGATTTCCCATCAGGCAACGCTCCATCGCAGAGGCCACTCGCTGAGGGAGCTGATGCGTGTGAACAGCTTATGTTTCCAATTCATTTTCCTGCTTCACAGGCTTCCTGTGGCAAAACTGAGCCGGTCTGTCGGCGCGTCCGCGGCGAGACTTGTCCAGCCACCTGACGCTGATCCCGATCCCGACTTCCTCGACACAGTCGCCGCCATAGAGTCCGATTAGATCACCGCCCGAGTGAAATCGTGACGCCACCGAATGAGGCTGACGCACACCGAGCCCTCGGGGACGTCGGCGGGTGGGAGGGGGAGTCGCCTTTTTCATCTGGATGAGATGCAAACAAGCGTTGCTGATTTCCTGTGCGGGTAGCAGGCTTTAAGAGCTCAGCGAGCAGCAAACACCGCCGCATGGGCAAGTGTGCAAACATTTGTGATTGACACACACGGCGTTGCCTTGTTCAAACTCTGCTGTGCTGCAGCTTCACACAACTTCATTTACAAGTCGTCGTCGTTTTCATGTCTTTTCCCAGTAATCCTCCTTTTTATATGGCAGATGAAAATAAAAAGAATTGTTTTCGATACGCAATCCTCTTTGTTGTAAATTAGATTGTCAACCTCTGATTTTAGTCCAAAGAGTATTTTGACGCCTCTGTGTTGCAACGCAGGGCACTCATTTCTCAATGAAATGTGCAGCAGCTGAAATGTATCCACAGGAAAATGGTTCCATTTTAACGATGTGAACAACCCCGGTCGATAGACATCCTCTTCCAAAGCATAGCCCGGACCCTCTCTCAATTATTTTCCCAGATCCAATCTGGCCAGTGTCACATTTTCATCAGGGTGCAAACAGTTTTTGCGGCATTGCGCCGCAGCTGCGGTGCAAGAGGGACCGCGGGCTGATGGACGAGCAAAGCTGCGTCACGATCTCTCGCCGAAATTAGACGTTTTGTCAGGAGGAGAGACGTGAAAAAGACGGCGCGAGGCAGCTGAAAATGGCCTCTGTTGGGGACGCTGAGACAGGAGGTATGGCAGGAAAAGGAGGGGGGTTGGTGAAGAGGAGTTGGGGGGTGGCGAGAGCTGAGTTGTAGCGCGGCGGCAGCCAGATGCTCCAGTTTCCTTGACAGAAATGGAGGTCAAGTGCGGCTTTATGTGCCGACGACGCAGGAGGAGGAGAGCGGCGAGGACATAAAGCGAGAAGGATGGAGGGGAGGGAGGTGGAATCATGACTTTAACTAGCGGTGAGGGACGCAGGAATCTGAGAGCGCCATCCGTCTGGCTAACGGCAGAATGAGGAAGGGCGATGACTGGGACGGATGGCGCGAGGATGAAAAGCTCTGCAAGGAGTCCAAGAACGTTATAATAGGCGTAAGTGATCAGGAGGGATAAAAATAAGAATTAAAAAAAAAAAAAACATATGCTGACTTCACCGGTGGGACAGATGGTAATGCGGCGGCTTAGCGGACAAACGGCGCTAATGGAGAGAAGAGGCAGCACACAAACAGCATTTCTGGGAGTGTGCGCATCGTCTATTTCAAGACAACAGATACCTAAATATATATATATATAAATATATATATCAGGAATTTATCCATTAGGCCAGCGGAGTTCTGGATGTAAAATAGCCTTTTGTGCGGAGGCATTTTCGAATCGGATCTCCTCTGGGCCCCGGTAATGATTTTTCTCTGAGTGCAACATCCAGCCAGCTAATGCGCAAAAATATCCATCACGCAACATGTTGTGAATAAAGAGAAGCCTGAGCTGGTGCAACAACCAGAGTTTCAGCTTTGTGAAGAGCGAGAGCGTTAAGGCAGCCGCAGACAACACGGGGTGGCGAGGGCGTAAAGAGGGCGCGGTGGGGGGGGAGTTCGACCTGCGCAGCGGTTATAATTGCCCCGACAGAACCCGGAAACACGCACCGCGCAAACAAATGCCGGCTTCAAAGTCAATAAATCGCTCATAGTCGAGGGCCAATTTCCACAAAGCAGCGCGAGCAACAAATGTAGCGAGCGTATGCGCGGGAAGCGAGTAAACACGCTGCCGAGAGAGAAGCAAATTGAAATAGCGCTTTGATTCTGTGGAGCATGTGTCGAATTTGGAGGAAAAAATGAGAGGAGGCGACTCTCTGACGTTTGTGGCCAGAAGTCCGTTCAGCCGACTGGACAGGATCACAACAAATTAAAAGGGCTGCGATGCGAAATGCATTTCTAAAAATGCGCTAGCGTTCGGCCATTTTTAGAAGGGAGAGTGCATTATCGCGGGAGGAGAGGGGAGGAGGTGAGGGAGGGAGGGAGGAGGGCGGGGAGGAGTCTACTTTCAGCAGCTGATCGATAAATGCAGCGCTCCTCCTGTCTCTGTGGATGAGGATGGAAATAAAACCCCTGGCCGGCCGGCTAGCGTGCATAACACGACAACCAACCAACTGTCCAGCTCGGCAGCGAGGCTCAATGATCTGTTTTCATAGTTTAATCTCTGTGCTCGGAGGGCAAAGACTTTTTATTTATTTTTTTTTCCCCTCTTAAAAAGCGGGGGTGGTGGCAGTGAGGAGGAGGGGAGGAGGAGGAGGAGGTGGAGGGCGGCTCGGGTTTTGTCAACTTGGCCGCACCACCTCCCTCTGATCTCACCGCCCCAAGAAACAGGACATGGAAATGTGTAATTCGGCCATTGTGTGCACGTCCGCGGGCGAGCAAGCGAGTGAGCAAGAGACAGAGAGAGAGAGAGAGTCTGCGATGTGAGACTGCATATAAGGAGCCGTATTGAAAGACTTACTCCCCGCCGCCCCCCCCCCCCTGGGGTGTGGCTTGTGCGTGCAACGCCTGCACATATTGCATGCGATCAGCATACAAATGTCAGGTCTGGCAACCCATCTGGCCCTTAAACAAGCCTCCCTGTAGCCTCAGCTCTGCCCGGCGACCGCTGCGCCTCCGGGCTTCCGGCGCTACAAAATATCAGGTTTTTGTTTTTTTCTTGCTAGGCAGGAAGGCCCGAGGCGGCGCAATCAGGCGCCATCACCGGCTCTTTATCGCCGCTCATCCAGCCCGAGCAGAAAATTCAGAGGCCCGTTCAGCAGCGGTGGGCATCAGCGCCCGAGGAGACGACATCTTCTCCTTCATCAGGCGGAATGTTGTCACTGAAATCCATCTGGCAAAGAGACCACGGATCAAATCAGCCTCATTTGTACGGCACCGCATCATAAGAAAGTTGAATGGACGCTTTGTATCTCGAGCAGGTCGAGCCGTAACGGTATTCAGTATTCACAAGTCAGAAACCCTGAGCAGACCCCCAAACTCAAATCAAGCGTTGGGAGGGTCGTCCATCGGAAAACATTCATAAAGTGGACACAAAGGTAAAGGTGACACTTTGTAAGGTGATTGGCTGAAGTGGCCAGGGCAGAATTCTCCCTGCCTGCTCGACCAAAAGATATACGTCTACCGAGGGCATCACTGACCCATGGTCATTGGGAAATGAAGTGAATAAAAACCTTCACTGATACAGTTTTTCTTCTGATGTGACAGTGACATCCACTTCTTAGAGATCCGCCACTCTAGCAGCAGCTGGCCTCACACTTCCTGTTTCCAGAGCAGCTACAACAGCACAAGGTTTGGTTTCGCCATGACCCAGAGTGAGCTGATTGCTCGAGGAATACAGTGCAAATTTAAGATTGATTTGATACGCTTTTTTGGGTTTGAGTTTTCAAAATGGACGGGCAAATTTTGACAGAGGAACCCTGAGTGATCCAGCTACCAACTTAAGATTCACTTTAAGACTTAAGTTAGATTTCAAGTTCAATTCTTTTAAACGCAACTTTTTCAACGGGAGTCAAATGGTTCCGGATCCGAACAAATCCTAAGCGCTGAATCAAACGCGTTCATGCAATTCCCACTAATTCAATCACTCTGCCTGGTCCCAAATCCCAACGTACGCTGAAAGAAATATATTTTTTTTAAAAAAACAGATTCAATCCCTATCCCCGTGTCCCCACGCGCTCCTCGAGAAAGTGAAGCGCCACATTTCTGCATAATCTCCGGCTTTCTTGTCTCTTCTACCCCCAGCTGAGACAGACTCCCAGGAAAGCCGGGCTTTTTTCTCGCATTTTGATAGCCTCCTCTGTCACGTAATTGGAGGGGTGTGGATGGCGGGGTGGTTGCTCTCCGAGTGCAGGCATTAAAGGTTTGTTCCCCTGTTATCAGCGCTAATGAGAAAATGAGCAGCGTTACCCAGATATGCTCCAGAGCGGCGGGCGGAAATTTAATGTGCCGTCTGTAAATAACACACAACAGCAGCAGTCAGATTTGCACTCCAGCGCTTAGAATTCCCCCATCTGTGCAAGCATGCTCGTTTCATCTCTCCGTTCTCTGTGGTATAAAAAGTCTTTTTTTTTTTTTTTTTGGAACATCAAGACTCTTTTTTTTTTTGCTATAATAAAAAAAAATTTTGAATAATAGCTCCCGACATTATAAGCATTAAACAGGGAGCGCCTCCGCTCTAAAGGGAACCACCGGTTCATAAAATATTTGCAGGGATTGTGAGCAGTCAGTCCAGGCCATTATCATCCCCCCACCCTTTTTTTTTTTTCCTCGACAGACCAGCTTGGATGCATAGTATCATCTCAATGTCTCACTTCGCCGCATGTACAAACCTTTCTTGGCATCTACAAGCAGCTCAGCCAGCCAAGGGAGGCTTTTGTCGACTGCTTCCCGGCCTGTATTAATATTTACCAGCCTAGGAAACACAGCCACATGTCAGCCATGAGGCGATGTCTTCGCGCTGCTCGGTTGTTTGGGATTAAAGTGCGATCCAAACACACGATTTGCGGCGTCAGAACATTCTGTCAGACAGTGGAATTCCCCCGTCCCATTTTGTGCTGGCACGACTCGGGAATTCCTACAACGGCCGGTGAGGAAACACTGGAATATTAAAATCCCCACAGAATTCAGAACGGCGATGCATTATGCATATGGGCAGAATCTTTTGTCGAGTAAATGTTCAGAGGCGAAGACACGGGAAGGGTGCAAATCGCACTTCACAGGATGTTTCTTTTAAGCGGTTTTTCTTTGCATGGATGAAAAAAACAAAATCCCTGCAGCAACAAATCACTGCAGAAGCGTAAATTTCTAAGACTCGCACCTATCGCCTGTGTCAGCGCTGTCAGTTCTGTTCAGTTCAGTTTGCGTCAGTGAAAGCTTGCAGGGGAGAAATTAGTAGTGTTAAAAAAAAAAACAGGGTCACGGCAGGTCCTGGTTGTGTCCCATTCACGACGTTCCTGACTCGACGGTGCAATCGGCCAACAATTTTAGCTGAACTTTTTAGCAAAAAAAACATAACACCATTGCCTCTTGCCTTTGTACGTGCATTCAAAGCTTCTGAAAATAACAATTAGGTGGAACTTGAATAGGGAAAGAGATGAGCGATGACTCCACGAACTTGGCGGGGATTTCCCAACGAACCCTCGCGGAGGATTTCCTCCTCGCCGGAGACTGACGCGGTTCCTCTCTCGCTGAGGTGCTAATTTTGGCTTCGCACTGATTAAGCCGTCCGCCGCGGCGCCAGGAGACCCATGTGTACGCGTGGTCCGCCGTGTGCCCGAGCGAGCGTGAGCAGAATCCCCGACGCTCGCCGCGAGGACTGACAGGGAAGAAGCAGCGAGGAGCAGAGGATTACAGACTGGAAGACGGCATCCCGCGTGTTCGGTCGACAATCAGCACAGGGCACGGAACAAGGCCGGCCATTCGGCGATGACGGGCGCCGGCGCCCAGGTGCGGGGATGGAAAGCAGCTAATTGAATTCACGGCCGAAAATAGGACGGAGTAATGAGACATGATGAGGGTGTGTGCGTGAGCGTATTTTCTTCTTGTTTTTTTGACTCCCGTCAGCACCTTTTAGCTTTGACGCCGCTGCACCTCGTGACAGCGAGCTGCTTTCGAAACATTCCAACCAAACAACTCGGAGCCGCCGTGACACCTGATGAGTTCTGACAGAAGTACGGCGAGGGGCGAGGCTCGCAGCGGAGCAGATGCTACCTATCGGCAGTTTGGCCCCTCTCTCATCGGCCCATTATCTTCATATCATGTGTTCTCGCGGTGGGTTGCGAACTCTGGCTAGGCTGACAAGTGCGGTGCTCCCTTTGGCCCCCCCGTCGCCCTGCAGCAGGCAGCCAGGCGCATCGTGTCCGTGGGGAGACGGTGGCCTGACCGTGATCCCTCAACCCAGCCAGCCAGCCAGCCAGCCAGTTATTGTCACTTTGCTTCATCTACGGAGGAATTTAAATGAGTCCAAAACATCGAAGGAATACGAGCTAAAGGCCCGGTTTCACAGACAAGGCTTAAGCCTAGTCCCAGGCTGGAATGCTGTTTGAGCTGTCTTAACTTTAAGTCACTTGCACAGACTTGTCTTAAAATAGCCTTAGACTTTGTGGGTTGTGGATTAAAAATTGCAAGAGGGTGGATTAGAGCTACACTAGGACTAAATTGAAGTTTATATTAATCCTGCAAAGAGGCAGGTTTAACTTCAGCTTAGTGCTGTTTGTGAAAGGGAGTGCATAGTTCATAAAATCTACAAAGAGTCCAAAAAGGTGCACGTTAAAAGGGTGAGTGTTAAAAATAAACTGTCTTGGAGACATTTGCCATTCTTCAATAGCATTTAAAGTGAACCTGGTTCACCAAAAGTAACATTCCCTAAATGTTTTACCTGGTTTCCTGACAACTGGCCCAGTGTGGCCTCACTGACAGCTGGCGAGGTGAAATCTGAGGAACAGCGGCTCTGCGAGGCTCTGCGATGCTCTGCGAAGGTTCAAGGTTCTGTTTTTTTTTTTTGAAAGGCAACCAGCCTGCATAAAAGTGGCTCACCTTCAGACCATCAAGCCTTTTTTGCGTTCGGCAAGAAACAGAATGCGCTCGCACGCAAACACATCAACTTCCTTTTTTTTCTTTGCGAGCAGAAAAAAGGAGGAAAAAAGAAAAGGAAAAGAACTGACAAACGTCAGGAGACGTGATGACCAAGCGTGTAATGTGCTTGTTACATGTCAAGAGACCGACACTCCAGTACATCCTGTCCGCTGTCGGCTGCAGAGAGCTCGTTAGAGGCTCTCCGTCAAAAGGTTCGCTTCCAGATGTCACCCGCCACAGAGCCGACGACACGCGCACACACAAAAACCAATTACCGGCGCGGCGGCCGGGCCAGGCCGAGTGCGTTGTTCTCCTCCGCCGCCGCCGCCGTCTTTCCCCACCGCCAGATATGAGGGGAAACAATCAATGGATGCAGCGGCGTTCATAAACTCCGGCCGATGCAAGTGTGGCCCGATCGATGGCATCGCCTTCAGGTGAGGCTCAAAGCGACTCCCAGACTGCAGGAGTGCTGAGTGGATAATCTCATGCACTGAGCTGAACTTAAGCGCGCACGCTGGGGGGAGGTGGTGGTGTTGAGATGATGTCACCAGCCACATGGGAGCGTGTGTGTGTGTGTGTGTGTGTGAGTGTGAGGCTCATTCTGTCAGACTCGCGAGGGTGTGAACGGGTAAAATGGATCAGAGGGCATCAGGCGTGGGCTCCCTTGTGTCAAACGCGGTAGTTTGGTGAGTAACTCCGCCTCTGGCACACATGTCCACATGCGTCAGACCACATCATGACTTTGAAAAAATAAAAGTGCCCATGTTCTCACCCTCCTCCCCCCACCTCCTACCCCTACTGTGTAGCTGATGGTGAAGCTCAGTCACTCAACCCACACTGAATGAACCATGTCAAGCAGGGGAAGAGGAGGGAGGGTGGGAGGGGGTGGGGGGGACAGAAAAAAAACACCAGTGAGTCAGGATTTTAAAATGTTTGGACTCCTGTCTCACCGTGTTCTGAAGCAGGATTTCTGCAGCCGCTGGCCGAGCAGCAGCCCTTCATCATCCCCACCAACCGCTAAATGCCAGCCACTGCGTCTGCCTGCACCAAAGCAACTCGCTGCTGCTGCTGCTGCTGCTGCTGCTGCTGCTGCTGCTGCTGCTGCTGCTGCTGCCCAAGCCGCCAGCTTAAACTAGGAGGGTTTTTAAAAAATTATTATTATTATCATTATCATTATTAATTTATCTATTTATACTACTACGACACCTGGTACATGATGCCACAAAGCACATGGACTGAGGTCTGAACTACACACATGCACCTAGAGAGTGTTATTTTTTAAATATTTTTATTTGATTTTTATGATGGGGGAAAACGACGTCGAGCGTCGCAGAGGAATCAATGGCATCATGTCTGTTGGGGGTTTTGTGGGGGGGAGGGGAGAGGGCTATTGGAGGAGGTGGGAAAGTGACGGCGGGGTGGGGGTGGGGGTGTTGGGTTGGTTGTCTGCCAGCGGTGGGAACAGATGCTCGTCTGGCCTGTGGTTGCGGACATGGATCATTTGATGTCGTAGTGGAAGGAAAAGGGGGAGGTGGAGGGGGAAGGAAGGAGCGAAGGAGGTGGACGGAGCGTGCATTTCTGCGTGTGATCCACACGCATGTGCACGCACAGCAGCTCATTCAGCCACTGTACCTGTCCGCCTTTGAACAAACGCAGCGCCTCTTCCCTCAGCGCCGTAAGCGCAATGGCGCACCGTCTTTAAAGAATGGCAGGCAGCCGTGCAATTTTAGGCTGTTGCACGTTTTTTCCTTCCCCTCTATAATTCTCATACGTTTTTTTAATCGGGGCAAGGGTTGGGTTGCATGAATTTTTCAGATATTTTTTATTAAGGGCAAACGCGGGAGTGCTGCGTGCGTGGCGCGACGCGTAAATGGCATCACCGCGGTGCTGCTGATTTTCATCCCAGTCATGAACACAGCGGCGGGTTATATCAGGTGACAGTCAAGAGGAGGTTAGAGGGGCTGGAGTGAACTCGGGGGGAGGAGGGGTTGGAGGAGGCGGAGGAGGAGGAGGGGGTGTGCACGGCTTTACGCACTGAGGGGAGGGACGAGAAGGGAGGGAAAGGGAGGGGGCGTTTGGGTGATTCTTTTTTTATTTTATTTTTATTTTTATTTTTTTTAAGGGCAAAACTTTAAGCGTCTTACCTCCACACTTGTCCCAACTGAAAGATGTGTATGACGGTCTGCCAGAGCCAGACAGACAGGCGGCAGTGCCTGTCCCTCTGCAGACCGGCCGTGGCGCTCCGGCTGCTCAGCCCCTCCACCGAGCCCAGTCCGCCCCCTGTGTAATCCTGCACGAACCACCTGAAGCTCAGGATCTGGACCAGCACCGAGGGCACCAGCACAAAGAAGAGGGTCAGGCCCGACCACAGGAAGTCCTGCTTGTGGTAGTAGTCAACGGCCAGCCACAGATCGGTGCCCACGTCCCAGAAGAAGACCAGCAGCGCCAGGACGATCCACAGGCAGTCCAGCCAGAGGCGCTCCTCCGGCGTCGGCCGCGGCGCTTCTCCCCCCTTTCCCTTCCCCTTCCCCTTTTCCCTCCTCTTCCCCCGGAGGTAATGCAAGCAGGCGCTCCGGCAGCCCCAGTAGCACGACGAGGTGTTGCAGCAGTGGCAGATGTGGAACGAGCTGCCGTCCCGCGCGTCGTCCTCCCCGCTCCCCACCACCTCGTCCAGGTTGTGCAGCTGGGCGAAACCGGTGACGACCCCGCGACCATCGGATTTCGCTGCCATCTTTCCCTCTGATGTTCCCACCTCCCTCGGCTTCCGGGGTTCGTGACGACACTTCCCTGACACCTGTTTTGCACCCCAGATGTTGGAGCAGCCATCTAAGCGCGGGGCGTGAGCGCGTCGTCGCCGCCGCTCGCTCGGTCCCTCGGTGGCGCACCGGCGGCGCCGCGGACGCAGCGGCAGCAGCGGCGGCAGCAGCGGCGGCGGCACATCCTTCCCTCGCTGCCCTCCCGCAGTTCCTCCGCCACCTGCGCGTGCACACTAACCCCGCTCTGCAAGTTTCAAGTGTCCAACTCCGGCGGCGGCGACGGGCTGGTTTATTTTACCCCTGGCTCTCACCTCATCCAACCTTGGCGCACTGCTTCCCTCCCTCTCTCTCCCTTCCTCCCTCCCTCTCTCTCTCTCTCCCTCCCTCTCCCTCTCTCTCTCTCTCTCTGCAGCTCGCCTCCAGCTGCAAGTGTCATTAGCAGACCATCCCTCCACTGTCCCGCGTCGACGTAATTCATCCCCCATTTCTCTCCACCCCCTCTCTCTCTCTCTCCCTCTCTCTCTGTCTCTCATCACTCTGTCTCTCTCTTCTTGGTTGCCATCTAGTGTCTCGTTTGAAGACCCCATGTCTGGAGCAGAATGTATGATGTAATGCAACTGAGCTCGTCACAACCAAAGGCAGGCCGTGAGTCGTTTGATATTTGAGTGAATCACGGTGACAGAGATATTGAGTCGGTTCAGGTTATAGGAGGAGGATGGAAGACAAGAAATACAAGTTAAAGGTCCCGTGCTTTGCATGGTTCATTTTGCGACAGTGAAACAGTCATTGGTGCTTGCAGCCTGTCAGTGAGCCCAACAGGAATGAGGAAAGTCCATCTTTCGTTTCTTGCTTGCTCAATATCCCCAGAAACTGTATGCTAAGACGTACAGAACTTGAAAATGAACCCTGTGTGATGTCATGCTGGGCACCGATACTACTCCCTGGTTCGAGACAGAACCGCTGGCCAGATGTTTGTTCGACTGCCTTGTTTTATCCCCTATATGAAACATGCAGAAGGTCAGACAAAGGGTCAGTTTTAGCTGGAAACAACTGTTTCTATAGGCACAGGGCTAAATGTGCAGGGCTTTATTGGATTGTTTGGTAATTAATCCAAGTGCAATTACTGCTGCTCCACTGGGCCCTGGGTGCAAAGTGAAGACCTAAATACGGTTCTAATATGGGACCTGGACGAGCACGTGCATTTGCACATGAGCGTATACGAAGTGGCAGCCAGGAGGCATGATGGTCTTTTTTTCTCAGTAGCAGCTAAAGAGTTAACAGTCTGCTGTAAAGTGACCCCTCCTCAGTAGCATATGCAAGCACTGAGCTGGAGAGGCGGCTGCAGGCTCGACAACACTGTGATTAGACTGTGCACAAAGAGCCGCCGTGCTGGGTCACATCCAGCTCCGGCATTGATTGGATCACTTTCTCCCTGTTTGGAGACTGGATTACAGGGGAGCTGTCCAGTGCTGAAACCCTGCTCAACCTCTCACTTTCTGAAAGATTTCTTTGTCTTGAGGTAAAGATTCCCTTTACCGTGAATTACAACAGGTGATAGACCTTTGTTTAGGAAGCTCCTTGTATCTCGCATCTCCCTGCTCTTTCATGTGCCTTCATGGAAACGCAAAGGGAAGTTGCTTCACAGAGAAAACCGTCAAATACAGGACGTGGACATAGTAATTCAAGAGCCCGCACTGGTACAAAACATCAGAAATTAAGGGATTTTAAAAAAAACTTGGTGTGTTTGAATAAATGCATGAGAATGTGTTTGCGTCAAAGTGGCAGCATAAAATGTTATTTGTTCGCTTTGAAAGAGAACTAGATGCAATTCCTTTTTTTATGTTCATAGAAAACACAAGACATTTTAATGCAGCAAAAGGAACACGGCCAAAAAAACAACAGGGCAATCACGAGACATCAATAAACCTTAGTCATTTAAAAGCAAATGAAACATCACACGCCTGGCACTGGATTGTGGGTTTAGCGAGTGGGTGTTGCACGACTTGCAAGGAAAAGTATGGAGTTAGAGATCACGATCTTGTCTGGTTGCTGGAGTGCGGAGAGCTTTTCAGTGACTCTGAAGAACATATGCTACTCACGCCAAAATAATGATAATTGAAATTATAACAATGCTGGTGATTAATACTTGGAACAAAGGGAGTGAGGACCGCAGACCATCAACAGGGACGAGGGAGCATTCATGCTCTCCCTCACCTGGAGCAGCATCCTGGAGAGGACGAACGGACAGCAGAGGGCGTGACCCACCTGTCAAATCTGAGAGGTGGGTCACGCTAAGACGAGTCGCACACCAACATCGTGTGACACGCTGATGAAGGTGGAAGAATACGCCAAAACATGTCGGTAAACAAAAACCTCAAAAATCTGTCTATGATAAAAGAACCAATGAGAAAAATCCATTGTACTCAAGATCATTGCACAAGCACAAGATGTAAAAAAAAGCCATTGCCAGCACAGCTTACGCAACATATTTTGGTATAAGACCGTGCGCCCACATTTAAGTCATCATTATGTGTCGTGACAGACAGCTCTGATTCACTGGGCAGGCCCAAAATATCAAACAGCACCACACGGGAGAACAAACAGCGAAACAGACCCTGCAGAGCAGAAGGTTGGATGGAACGCTGCCCTGTGTAATGCCTTTAATATGAATGAAAATGCGGCAGTGGGTAATGGTGTAGGTGTTGGCACATACTGTAAGTACCTTAAAAAAAAAAAAAAAGTTTGGGTGGAAGACGTCAGCAAAAGAGCTGAGGTATCATGGACAAATGTCAAAATCCAAAAATGAGATATGAGTAAGAAAACGAGTTAACTCACTGCACAAGGGGTGATTACACACTCAAAGCTGAATAACCACCAGACTCGAATAAATATGTGATTCAAGCACAAGCTTTTATATATAATTTATAGGTTGAAACTAAGCAAAATTACACACTCCAGCAGTCCCAGAAAAGTGAGTGAAGGGCAGATGATGATAGAAAATGGATGGATGTGGCATCGGAAGGATCTGAGGGGGTTAAAAATACAAGTTTAGATTCAGCTCAAGCTTAGCAATTTCTCAGAGATTCCCCCGAGGTACAGTGGAAAACCACAGAATCTTTTCTAACAGACGCTAGAGTAAATCATCTCCTCCCGCAACAACATATTTGTCAAAGCATCCTGTTAAATAAAACATAGGGGTTATTCTATTAAACCTCTGTGCAGAGCTGTGAGATGAATATTTGCTTTCAAAGCTATTTTTTTGAGCCCATCATCTTTTCACAAAAGTCACAGCAAAGCATCTTTCCCCCAGGGGAAGGGCGGTTTTTGGTTTGTTGAGCAACGCCGAGTTTCACATGCGGCAGAGTGCTGGCGTCAGTACATGATGAAGGCTGTTGTGAAACCCAGACATGCCATAACTGAAGCAAGTACTGAGCTGCGCTGGCATTGCATCACAAATACACAGAGAGACAAACATACATCACTGTCAAGTCTTCATTTCCCAATGGAGACTGTAGTTTGAGATCAATCCATGTTGAGCACAGACCCCAAAACCTTGGCGGGGAAGATCAGGAAGTGAGCAGACAAGTGGAAGAAAGAAAAAAAAAGTTCCATATTTTACCCTATTTTCACATCTTTATTTTCCATCCCGGACTCCAGTGGAGGAGAATTATTTAAACAAATGGTGCAAGCAAAATAAGCAAAGGGTGGGTCTTTCTCGACACAGAATATTGGCGGGGACAGAATATTGGCGGGGATTTTCTATAATATGGGGGGTTTGATTTTGATGTGACTGAGCAAAGTAACAAAACGATGGACTATGTCTGAAAATAATCATGTGCCCTTCCTGTACTTGGTAAAATGTGGTTATCCTTATTTGCCATTGCAAGCACGGCAAACAGGAAGCAACTGATGAAGTACCTTACGTGCTAAATAAATTCTTCTTGTCACTTGAGCAATAGCGTTCCAAAAGAAAAGCCCTCAACGTCTCCACCCAGTGTCCCTTTTTGATAAAGTCTGTTGTGTGACAGAACATGAAAGGAATTATCAAATGTGGTTCGCTTTCATATTTGCCTTATTTGTGTAATTAATTCATCCAAGTACTTTTAATTTTTTTGTGATTGTTTAAAAATAGATAAATAAATAAATAAATAAATAAATAAATAAATAAACCCTGTGTCGTCCATGAGCTCTGAGCAACGACGCTGACGTCCGGTGGTACTTGCGCAAACTATCTGGAATTAAAGTGAGGCGGTAGTTGTTTCTAGTCGGCATATTTTTGCGAACGTACCATTCTCCCCCCTTTAATTTTAACGACAAACGCTCAGGTAATTAAAATGTTTACTCATTTCATAATGCGTCTGGATTATGCCTGTTGTTTTCTACGTATATCTCTGTGGTGGTGCAGTTCCTTTTTCGCTGAAAATTAAAACTGACATTCATTCTACGCGTTCCGTCCAAAATTAGCAAGCGAGCTAACGTTAGCCTGCTCGTTTCCTGAATCGAGCTCTGACTAATGGCTCGTTTCATTTCAATAATCATTTGTCTGTTCGGTGTGCGGTAAATTAGCGACCAAGTGCCCAAAAATCTACTTGGAAGTCAGACGACAGGGCTGTCGTCGCACTAACAGTCAGTCGTGTGTTGCGTTCACCATATGTTTTGGTGTAAATTTGACACCCTCCTCCGACGACCCACGTCGCTGAACTGTTTGTCAACGCTGTCTGCCAGGTCAAGATATGGAGTTCGCGGAGTTGATAAAGACACCCAAGGTGGACGGGGTGGTTCTACACCGGCCTTTCATGCCCATCGTGGAGGGTACCCTGTGTTTGACTGGCCATCACCTGATTCTCTCCTCCAGACAAGACAACACAGAGGAACTGTGGCTGCTGCACTCCAACATCGACTCGATTGAGAAAAGGTGATCACTCCATCGTCATCTCCTCTGATGCACTGAAACAATCTTGCTTTCGTCACAGTTCTAGTGGGAGTCCGTAAATGTCTGACCACATCAGATGGCAAAGTATTTTGTGATATAGCTTAAATTGACACCACAGCTAAGCCTTGGAAGACACATAAAATAAGAGTTTGATCGCTGTTGCCATTCTCAGTGTGTTCGCCAACAAACTTCAACTTCTTGTTCAGATTTGTCGGCTCTATTGGGACCATCATAGTCAAATGTAAAGACCTGAGAGTGATCCAGCTTGACGTCCCTGGCATGGAGGAGTGTCTCAACATTGGGGGTTCCATTGAGGTAAAAATGTGACGAATGCAACACTCTGTCACTCCTCTTCTTCTTCGTGACAAAAGAAATCCTGATTGTTATTAAATGGCACATGCTGCTGCTCTCCTTCTTTTTCTTCTTCTTTCTCTCTTTAGGCTCTGTCAACCCTCGATTCCGTCTCCCTGATGTACCCCTTCTTTTATCGGCCCATGTTTGAAGTCATAGAAGACGGCTGGAATTCATTTCTTCCAGAGGATGCCTTCAGAGACTTGGAGTCAATGGTGTGTGTGTGTGTGTGTGTGTGTGTGTGTGTGTGTGTGTGTGTGTGTGTGTGTGTGTGTGTGTGTGTGTGTGTGTGTGTGTGTGTGTGAGAGAGAGAGTGAGAGAGGCTAACGCAAACTTGACTTGTGTGTCTTTTCTTAATCAGACAGACGAATGGAGACTGAGTGAAGTCAACAAAGACTTCAGCGTGTGCCCGTCATACCCCCCTCTAGTGGCAGTACCCAAAGACATCAGCGACGATGCCTTGAGGAAAGTGGCAACTTTCCGTCACGGCGGGCGTTTTCCAGTGCTCAGCTACTACCACAAGAAAAACGGCATGGTGAGCCGCCAGGAGATGAAGTTCGTATTTCCTTTCCAACAAGGGCGAGTGGCAAGTTGATTTTCATGATTTCCGTTCGCAGGTGATGATGCGAGCGGGCCAGCCTCTGACAGGCACCAACGGGAGACGGTGCAAGGAGGACGAGAAGCTCATCAACGCCACCCTGCGGCCGGGCAAACGGGGCTACATCATCGACACGCGCACCATCAGCGTCGCCCAGCAGGCCAAAGCTCGTGGTGGCGGTTTAGAGTCGGAGGCCAACTACCCGCAGTGGAGGAGGATCCACAAGGCAGTGGAGAGGTGAGCAGCCATCTATCGAAATATCAGCGTTGGTTTAGTCTATCTAACCGTGGACTCTTTAGTCTAATCTCTTGGATTTTTATATTTTCAGGACCGGTGTCCTCCAGGAAAGCCTGATAAAGCTGGTGGAGGCATGCAGTGACCAGTCGCACAATATGGATCGCTGGCTGAGCAAACTGGAGGCTTCGGGCTGGCAGAGTCACGTCAAGGAGATCCTCACCACCGCCTGCCTGGCAGCGCAGTGTATCGACAGGTCAGGATAGTAAGAGGGGTGTCCGCGTTCAGCCTGGTTTGTTGTGACGTAATCAGCCTGGCACTGATGGCCGTGTCCCGTCCTGCTTGTCTCAGGGAGGGGGCGTCGGTGCTGGTTCACGGCACGGAGGGAACAGACTCCACCCTGCAGGTCACCTCCCTGGCTCAGATCATCCTGGATCCCACCTGCAGGACCATCAGAGGCTTCCAGGGGCTGGTGGAGCGAGAGTGGCTGCAGGTGAGGCTAACAACAGGAGCTTATCGTTGCTCAGCAGTATTAAGAAACACATTGAGTTAATAACCTAATAAACCAGATTTTTATGGCAGTTTCATTGAAGTAAACTAATGGGTAGCCCTCTCATTATGAATTCATGCAATAGCCTGATTACAGCTTTTTCTGTCCTGATCCACCACAGGCTGGCCACCCATTCCAGCAGCGCTGTGCCCAGTCAGCCTACGCCAACATCAAACCTCGCCAGGAAGCTCCAGTCTTCCTGCTCTTCTTGGACTGCGTGTGGCAGATCCTCCGCCAGTTTCCCTGCTCCTTCGAGTTCAGTGAGAGCTTCCTGGTGCTGCTCTTCGAACACGCCTACGCGTCGCAGTTCGGGACCTTCCTGGGCAACAGTGAGGCCGCGAGGTGAGCCCGATGAGGTCGGCCCGCAAGTGCAAATAGAGCGTCTGCCCAAATAATTGGCTGTAATTTTTTTTTATTGGTTTAGTTATAGTTTACGGACTGTAAACTGTTATATGCCAAGTATACTTTGTCCATAGAGCACTTGAGATTTTATAAGTCGTTCAATTTGACCTTGTCATACTTCAAGGGCATCTGTTGGTGCAGTAATTTCTCTATTACGACATTCATGCCACGAATTCTATCTTTTAAAACAGTTTTGTTTTTAAGCTTCTGGACTGTAATCAGCTTGACTTAAACTGTGAAGAATTTCACGACTTTACCAAAGTCACTTTCATAAGGTTTTTATTTCGGGGGAGGAAATGCAGAATCATTATGAATTTTTACGAGCTTGTGTCCTAGCGTTGACCCAGACACACACCAACTCCTTCCCTCTTTTTCCTCAGAACCAAGCTGTCACTGCCGGAAAAGACGGTGTCTCTCTGGTCCTGGGTGAACCGGCCCCAGGAACTGGAGCGTCTGACCAACCCACTGTACGAGAGCAACAGTTTGGTGATCTGGCCGTCTGTGGCGCCTCAGAGTCTGCT
Source organism: Nelusetta ayraudi (assembly GCF_046127955.1). Classification (NCBI taxonomy): domain Eukaryota; kingdom Metazoa; phylum Chordata; class Actinopteri; order Tetraodontiformes; family Monacanthidae; genus Nelusetta; species Nelusetta ayraudi. The sequence goes on along the minus strand of NW_027466132.1, from coordinate 112,828 downwards.
GCTGTGGGAAGGTAAGACGAACAAAACAAACACAGTCACTGAGGATGTGCAGAAAATGATTCTGCAGAAGATGGGGAAATATTTGCCTATGTAGTCCGTGATACCTGTAGTAATTAACCATATGTGGGTTTAAAAATCTCTAAGTCTGCCCTTTATGATGTCAGAAAGGGCACCGATGCTCCTCCAAGGTTGATAACAGCACCTTGGCCAGTTGTTTGCAGCCCTCATTGAGACCGCTTTGACTTTGTTCCCTTCCAATCTTGCTGCATCAAAGAATCATATGTGGCCAGAAGCTCAAAGCATTTCTCGAAGGGAGGCTGTAAACAGGGAGCTAAATTGGCTGCTTTTCTGGAGATTTTCTATTGATGGTTTGAGATAATTGAATGTGCAGGGTCGCTCCCTAAAATAAATGTCTGTAATTGATGATAACATGAAACTCCTTGGCCATCGTACGACGACCGATAGATGCAAAAGACTCGACAGAATCCAATTCGGATGTGAACCAGTGATCTGAATTCCGGCCTGTTACGTAACGTCGGGTAGTTCAGTGGGCCGCAGAGTGCAGACGCCACACAAAGGTTAAAGTCGAAACAAACCCCCTTGCAGCTTTGCAGTGTGCGGTAATCAAAGACAGCCGCGTCTCTCTCGCTGCAAGTCCCCGCGAGGAGCGAGACAAAAGTGTGAGTTTCTCCTTCATTCACCAGCCAGCCTGCAGACACCGAGAGCACATTGAGGCCGAGCCAGGCTGGCAGGCGGACTGCCTCGCCACTCGGCCTTCTTTTCCTCGCCGTTGACTGTGTGCCAGGTGGCTGACAATGCTGCGCGGCGGCAGCGAGGTTTAACGGGGTCAGTGAAGCACTCACGGCGTCGCGACTCCGTCACCGCTTTCGATGTGCAATCAACCATTACAGCAAATAGTCTTGTCTGTTGCCCGTGTAGGGCACTAATTAGCTGCGAGAAGGACAATAGTGTCAAATTAGTGTGGAAGCAATATGATGGGCTCAGGGTTACTGATTATAGACCTCCTGCACCCAATCACACTTAAAATGAGATTTGTATGCATGCAATTTATGTTTTTGCAGATTAGATTCTGCAAAACTTTTTTCAAGAGAAATTTCAAACATTTCTTTGTTAATACATGGAATAGACTCAAGAGTTAGATCTTAAAGATGCCATTTTATATGCAGACATTTATCTATAGGACTCCGGTGGAGCAGCCTTGCATGGGGAAAAAAAAACCTTTAAAGATCTTAGCAGCATATTTAGCCCTTTGTTCATAGTCTTCCACAAACAATGTTCAGTTTTGCCTTCCTGCAATGCCTGATGTTTTGTTTTGGTTGCTGTGACCCACATGGAGAAAGTATCAGTTCCCTCTCTGACATCATGGTCGATGGTAAACGGACATATGCTCACCTCAAGTGTCTCCAGCAGGCGGCGCCATTTCCCTTTCTTTTCATTTTCATTATGTATGCCTCTAAACCCAGTGACCTACGTGGATCCTATTTAGCCTACATTTCCATAGAGAAATGACGTAATGCAAACACAGATTTAGACCAGGAAACACTCAAGCAGCCGCCGTGTTTTCACGGCTGTTTTCACGTCCGTCTCCGCACTGTGCTGTGGGTGGTCCGAGCTCACATGACACTTTCCATTGCGTCCGTCAGCGAGCACCTTCACATTTTCACCATTGCAGACATTGCTGGCCAGGTGTCTTGAAGATGGTTGATGTGTTTGTCTAATTATAGGGAGTGCAGGAGGACACGTCCTCACTGACCCCTGCACGGTCCGGCAACCAGTTTCAAAGTGCGGGAAAAAAAAACATGATTTATTTTTTAAAATTCGAGACAAGCGTAGCTGTGATCCAGATCAAGCTCTTCCCTTCACTATCCTTCAGTGTTGAACACTCGCAAGATCGAGACAGAGTGTTGCTGAGTCATATCGAGCGCTGCCTATTTGCACTTTGTACTCTTATCCACTCAAAAATGCTGAGCATTTAATCTAGCGGTATTAAAGCAGCGTTGGAACAAACATTTGCTTTACTTCTCTCGTCCTCTGTTGTTACTTTTCTGCGTTGGATGTCAACGGCTTTGAGCTTTGGTGCGTCTTTCCAACAAAAAACCTGCACAAACAGGTGCACCGTGGGCAGGTGGCGGCATCGCCGCCGTTTAAAAATCCTCCTGCCTTCCAACGTTTAAGTCAGAGAGCGCCGAGGGAAAAGGGAGGCTGCGCTGCGGCGATGGAGCTCGGCGATGATTAATGTGTGGGTGAGGAGTCTGCGCACTGCACGCTGCCCTCCCGCCGGTCGCACCCGCTCGGCAGCACAGTCCCTCCGATTGTCCGTTTGAGGCCTCGGCTGCGTTCGCACCCCATCGTTTTGTTCGCGCAACCAGGGGAGAGTAGGGAAGGGGGGAGGCTGGGACAATCGCGTTCAGTTTAGATCAAGCAAAAGAGTTTTGAATAATTGCGCACCCTCAATCCGTTAGCGAGCCGTCTTGAAGCGCTCCTCTAATGTGGAATGACGGCCGGTTGGATCTGAGCTTGAAACAAGGCTATTGCATCATCAGCCTGACATTCTATTCATGAAAACCAGCCGGGTGGAGGGGCGATAGACAGATGTGAGGCCACTGGGTTCAGAGGCCTCACGGTTCCGGGGGGGGGGGGGCCTTTCCTGCCTATTTGCCACACCCCCACACGACAGGAACAGGAATGAATGAAAACTTGCAGGGGAAAGCAGCCCGGGGGGTCCCTGCGTCGGCAACTCTCCCTTCCACCGCGAGCCGCTCACATCTGCACTTCTCAGGACCGCAATTTACCTCTGAATACGCCACCAGTCAAAAGTTTGGACGCACCCGATGAATTGAATGTCTTTTCTTTCATTTGCATGACTATTGACATTGCAGTGTCTCACTGAAGGCATCAAAACTATGTATGAACACTCATGTAGGAAACAATAAAAGTGTAAAATACCTCAAACACGTTTTATATTTAAACTCTTCCAAATAGCCTAAGCATAAAAAAGCATATTCAAAGTTAATGAACATGTTTTTCCTTTGCTGCATAATTACAGATATCTTGCTCATATATTTGATGTCTTCAGTATCTATCTGCAGTGTAGAAAGTTGTAATGATTAAAAAAAATAATAATAAAATAAATGCATGAGAAGGTGTGTCCAAACTTTTGACTGGTAGCGTCGGTGCATTTTCTTCCTTATTTAGAGCAAAACGTATTTGTAATTCCCTTCATGTGAGGGCATATTCCCTTCAAACTATCCAAGGATTATTTCCCGTCCTCCAAGTGAAAATCCAGTTCAACCACTGTGTCTAGTTCAAACCAAAAAAAAACAAACACATTATTTAATCAAGATTCAACGTGTTGTTTTTTTCCCCAAATGACGCAACAGTCACGGCCTGTTTGCAGCCACATCAGCAGCCAGGTCACATGGTGGTGTGGGGATGAGCAGTGAATCTCCGCGGGGCCGCCCAGTCCCCCCCCCCCCTCTGCTGGAGGCGTACATACCGATCGCGTGGCACATTTACGCACTGACGCTCGAGGCCTGGTCTCCGCTCGCCGTGTTCCCAGCTGCTCCAGTAGGGCGGCGGCGGCCGCACCACGCTGCTGAAAGTTTGTCTTCCCCCCGCCCCCAGCACAACGACGGCTCTGTTTGACTGACGAGTCGGCGCCTGAAGAGTCTCTGAATCATTTGAACTCTCAAGAATTTTGTAAATTAACAAGCATTTTTTTTAAATTTTTGTTTGTGTAAAATGCGACACTTGTAAACATTCACACTCAGTGCCAAAGATTTTAAAGCGCTGATGTTCATGGTTGCAGAAGGAGGCAATTATTGTAATTAAGTGATTATAACGTCGCAGCACTCGTGACTGTTCGATAATAATAGTAATAAGAGAACGTCCCGTCTTTCCTTTTGACTCCTTTGTTTGTCACAGGAGTGTTTCTGCGCTGGAGCCGCTCCTCCAGGTGTCTGGACGAGGCCTACGACGAAATGGTCCACATCATCGAATACAACAAAGAGCTCCAGAACAAAGTGAACAGCCTGCGCAGGCAGCTGGCGCAGCTGGAGACCGAGGATCCGCTGCTGCAGAGTCCGTAGAGGCAGGAAGGACGCGGGAGCCGAGCGAGAGGTAGATGACGGCAAACTACAGGAAGAGGTTAAAGAGCCTCGACGGGCCGCTGCGGCTGCGGATGTGGCTGGGCTTCGAAATGGTTTTTGATTCTTCATGTCGTTCCCTCAAGAGCCCAGAGAAACTTCCAAAATTCAACCTCTCTCGATTAACTGTCAAGTGCAAAACAAAGACAGGCAACTATAATATCACATTGTTTATTATATATCAATTTTAAAAGTAAGAGTCACAAAGGGATCGTCATAATTTTTTTTTATGTGAGAATACTTTATTTAAAGGTCCCATATTATATTCACTTTCAGATGACACAATTAATTATAAAATAAAAAGATAATCGTCTAAAGAAATTAATAAATAATTTGGTGTAATCGATAAAATGACCGTATTTAAGCTGTACAAAAAATGTGATTTAATTTGAAGGCCATTATATCAGGGGGGGAAAAGTCATTCCTGCTTTGGCCTCACTCACTCTGCATTCATAAACCTGTGCGCACACACACACTCAAAAAGAAAGAAGTTTATCTTCATCACAAATTGAGCTTGTCAGCTGACTGCACAGCTGCTGAGCATCATCAGTCTCTCACCCGCCAGTTCCCATTTACACTCTCAGACATCTCCACGCCCAATGAGAGAACCTGTGCCCCCATCCCTCTTTCCAATGTAGGTGAGCTGATATCTGTGAATTTTGGAGCACTGGGCTCGTCACTGCTCCTACGCGCCGCTTTTGTTTACTCCATTGTGCACGTTTCGGCCCGGGCACCCCTGCCAGCCGGACTGCCGGTGCACTGCGGAGTAACTATGGCAACATATATACAGGGAGGCCCGTAAAGCAGCATGTGACTCGTGGCTGCACGTTGAGATGTGATGTAATGAGCGGAGGTTGGGGTCAGCAGCTAGCGCGCTGCGTAACCCAGCGGGTGGGGGGGTGGGGGAGGTCTTTTAATAGGGATCCGCCCAAAATATCCCGGAGCGTCGGATCAACGCCAGCCCGCTGGGGGCTTTCAGCCGACCTCACAGTACGTTCACGTCTCTCGCCTCCTGTCACTCGGTCGACACTTTCACCAGTCGCACCTCAAGGTGGTTCGGTTCAGATGGTACGTGGGCTGGGCTCGTTGCCACAGAGACGACGGCCGCGTTGTACACATTCCCAGCAAAACGGGCAGGTTTGTAATAAGGAAAAAAAAAAAGAGAGAGATTATTGCTTCAAAGACCCGTCTGTGTCCTGCTGGCTCCCTAAAGTAATGCACTTTGTCTGAAAAGGCGCTTCTAATGTGACTCTGTTCATCAATACTTGCTGTTCATAAAGCACAACAGTTGCCATATTAGGTAGGTATTGTGTTTTTTAAAGGGCAAGTCTTCTGATCATTCTAGATCTTTATTCCTATTATTCCAGACTCCAGTGGAGCAGCCTTCAGTGATTAATTAAAAAATACGATGAAATAAAAAACTACAGAAAATTACAACACCATTGAACCGCATATTTTGCCCTCTGCTGTACAGTTTCCCGCCCACTCTCAACTTCCTGTTTAACCTGAGGCTTTTAAGGAAGGCAGGGAAGACGGAACGGGCAGCACTTCTCACATTTCTTGGTCGTTCAAGAGACATTCCGCACGCTGTCAAAAGCAAACATATCCCACTTGATCTTGAGAGCCACCAGTCTTTCTCAGCTCATCTTGACTGGAATAACGTTCTCGCCATGACGCTAAAGCGGGTTAGCGTGGGTTAGTTGGGGTGAGCTTCAGCCTGCACTTTAAAGGTTAAACAAGCGGGACATTTTCTGCATTGTTGTCGTGCCAGTAAGAAAAGAAATTTAAAATGCCTTTCATCTCCAAATATTTAACCAGTTTCGCCTCGTGAACGATAAGGTGGAAATCGCTCTTATAGATTCCAGCCACTAGACTGAACTGCTTTGCTGAGGGACTTTTCCTTCACGCTGCACTTTGTTTGCAAAAAAAGAAAAAACACTCCAGAACTTCCGTTGCTTTCTGTCCGCATGAGTAAAAACGCTGGACTTGTAAACAAGGCCACATAGAGACTTGCTACACGTAATCATTTTGCAATATACACATAAATGATTGTTGTCACCAACACAACACTACTATCAGCTCTGTAAAAAAAAAAAAGAAAAAAGATTGCTTTTGCTTGTTGTTGTACCCATCAGCTTTGTGCAATGCCTTATTGTAAATCTGAATGCAAAAGTGCAAAGTTTTATTGTTGATTTAAAGATTAAATGTGTTTTTACGCCAATAAAGATTACAGCAGAAAATGGTATTGGAACGTTGAGTCATTTCCATAGCCATTCATAGGACACTGTTGATTTAAATGTATCATAGTTTACCCATTTTACCCATCTTCATGTTTTATCCATGTATCCCATGATCAATAAAAAATAACTTTTTAGAAAATACAATTTAGGACTTAATTAAACTACTTTTATAAAATGAATTTAAAGTCAAAATAATGTACAAATGTTTTACTTTCATTTTGTTTCGACCCAAAGTAAACAATTCACTACCATCTTAACTTGCCAGTTTCTTTTTGACAGTGAGCACAAGGTTGCACTCATCTTGTTGTGTCTTTAGTAATATGGGTGTATCCAGGAGTTCTTAAGATTTACACAAGAGGAAAGAGAGTTATCCACTTTTCTGAGAAGTCCACAGACAAGATTGAGACAGACACATTTTTCACACATTTCGTAACACATGTCATTTATTTTACTGGCAGTGAATCAAAACAAAACTGCATGGAGTAAACAGACAAGGTGAAGATATTTGACTGCCTGGGAGCAGCTTGTTTCAGCTGTGCAGTGGATTGCGGTTCACCTGAACCCTATTGTCTTCCAATAGAACCCGTTCTGACCGGCAACAGGCACCTACACAGTTCACAGCTGATTCAAAAACGACAGCATTCAGCTGCTTCAGCACGATCACCATTTTCATAATAAGCAGTTTCTTCTGACTCTGCTGCCCTGAGCCATGACCCGGTCACCTCAGTCACGCCCCGGTGATGAATGAGCCACAAAACAGACAGCCGGCCGGAAGTCGGTTCTTCTTACGTGGTGAACACCATGAGGAGACTCTGCAGTGAACAGCTGCTCCAAGGGGACACGTGAATGGAAGCGGTGTTTATGTTCCTACTGTTGCAATGTGTCCTTGCGTCTGACGTCAGTGGTCACTGACTGACATTTTCCCCCCAGCATTCCTCTATCACCTGTCGGATCAAAGCAGGACAATCTGCGTTGCTGTGTCTGAGAAATGGAGGTTCAGGCGACTGAGTCGGCTAAAAAAAAAAGATTGAAATTTTCAATATTACCATTCCTTTTTGGAATGCCGATAAAAATCAGAAGAAACAGCTCAATCAGATTCTGGACCTGAGATATCAGAACCATCTTTGTATTGAGAAAGAAAGCTATTCATTTTGACAAAAACAAATTGTTAGAGAGCCAAAAGATGGGACCATTAAAAGTGTGCCAGGTTAAAGATTAACTTGTTTTTGAGTGAGCCTTTTCCCTCTCCGCAGTGATGACAGGTGCAGGGGTGTGTACCACCAGCCACCACTCACGCCTCGGCCCACCCTGTGCCTGTTCCAATCAGCGACGCCATTAGATCGTCAGTCCTCCTCCAGCTAAAGCAAACAAACCCCCAGAGACAAACAGGGAAATGGGAAATGTGATATTGACACGTAGCATTGTGTCCTTTGATCCGGCACACGCTTCCGATAACCGCTGGCAAAATGAGAAAACTCTCTGTTTGCTGCAATTGTCTTCTCGTCTCAAAAACTAAAGTGGTCCTAACTTTCTCAGCAGAAAAACACATCTATGTATCCTTCTTAAGATTGTTGATGGGGTTTTTATTTCATTGCCATTTGCAAATGTACACTATATAAAGTTGACCGTCTTCCAGTGGAAGTTCATTTATGAACTCTGACTTGAGTTTAAGTATAAACTGCATTTATTATTATGATTATTATGATTATTATTATTGTTATCATTAGCAGCAGCAGCAGTAGTAGTAGTGGTAGTAGCAGCAGGTAATTAGGTAATGATAACACTGCACAATCTTGTTAATGTGCACTTTATTGTATTGATAGCAGTTTTTCCACATGTTTTATTTAATCATTTACTATTTATCTACTTTTTATGGTGTTTTTTATTGTGCGGGGTGACGAAGAGTGCCTGATCTATCCAAGAATAATCTCTTTTTCAATCAATATGTAATCATTGTTTGCCAGGGTGTGTAAAATAAAGTGTATTTAAAAGTCTATCTATCTGGGTAGTAGTAGTAGTAGTAGTAGTAGTATGTCTTTGACTTGTTGGCTCTCATAGCCAAGAACACGATCACTTGTAACACGCAAATCGTGACAGGTCGTACAATTTCATTTGAAATCGCTATTATTTGCCCCACTGTTATTACTGCTCATTATTATAACTACATGTCTTATAATCAGCGGACACCGCACAGACACAGCCACAGCGGAGCTTCCTGCTGTGGGCGACGCCTTGGAGGGGGTGGGGCCTGCGAGGGCGGACCGCACCTCCGGCTCTTCGCCAATCAGCGAGAAAGCCGGCTTCTACGGGACTCGCTGCCAGATGGCCGTCGATATATAGCCCTGAGGAGCAGCTGATGCAACACTGGACGCAGATAACACAGACGTCACGTCACAAACACCTTGCAAGGAAGCACCAGCAGCAGCAGCGCCTCACTCGGGACTTTCTGTACATTTATAATCCCCGCAGATTAACCGGTGAGTAGAACAGAATTCTGTCACACTTCCGGTCCTTTCGAATGTGAGAAAATACTTTATTGTGTTTCTCCAATGTAATAACTCTGTATGTATGCACTAATACATTTTTCGTTCATTTTTTTGTTCATTAAGATTAAAGTAAAATGAGTAACTGTTTTAATGACAATAATGAGGACCACGTGTCTCCTCGGTAATTTCTGTCAGTTTTATATTTTAGCGAGTGCACTTTTTTTTTTTTTTTTTAATATATATATATATAAAATAAATTATATGATGTCTTTCAAATTTTATTTTATTTTTTTTACATTTCTGGCGTTTTCCCTCAGCAATACGGCATTCTGTATTCTGTATTCTACAATATTCTATACGCATCGCTGGTTCAGCCCGGGTCTGAACTGCCAGCGCGGCTGCCTTCCTGGCCTGGTTTAGTTTGGCCCGGGGTTTGGGTCAGGCCAGTCCCGTTCCTGGTACATGTGGCAGAGCAGCACTAACAAAGTAAACCCTGTAATTACGGCCAGCATCGCGTCTTCGCTATAGATCCGCCGCGGCTGCACCCACATGAAGACCTTGTGCGAGCAGCTTCCTGATTATTACACAACCGACATGATGACGACGGCGATGATGATGATGATGATGATGATGATGATGGTGGTGGTGGTGGTGGCGGTGATGTGCACAACATGGCACGGCTGTACGGCAGCACATGCCGAACGGGTCGGTTGTTTTATGGGGGCGTCTCGGTGTCCAATAATAGTCCGTAATATCAGGTTTTATGACGGACGCCGCCTCATCTGACAAGCCGGTCACATTCGTACACTTTATTCCTTTGTTGAAAAGCGATAGAACGGATCATTTCTCTCTCACTCTCTCTCTCGCGCTCTCTCTCTCTCTCCACATGTTCGAAATGTTTAAATCCGGATTCCACTTTGATTTCTCAAACGTGCTATTTAAAAAATAAAATAAAATAAAAAATGTTTTGAAATAAATTTAGTTCACGTGATTTGGAAATCCTCTTTCCCGACCTGATCCTGCGTTTGGCACTGTTTTCGCCCGCTCATGCACGCCCCTCTGCTCCTGATTGGCTCCCGGGTGAAGGCAGGGCAGTATATATACCCTAAAGTTACGCTCTATCCTCCCTTTTTTGAGACGCGCTCGGTAAGTTCACAGACACAAAGTTATCCCCGTGCGCAGTCTTGGTATGCACAAGAGATTTTATTTTCTGAAATGTTGACTTTTTTTTTTTTTTTTTTTTTTTTTTTTTTTTACTTTTTTTTCTTTAAATAACGCTGTTCTTGCGGCTGACTGCGACTACACTGCAGGTCGTGTGTTGTCTTTTAGGGCGAATCAATCTGGGAACAGAGTGTCTCGAAAGTTTCACTCTGGTCGATTTTTTTTTTCTTTTTTTTCTGTCTCTGCTCCCCTCTCGGCTGCTGCACCGCGCGGTTTTTCTTCCCTTTTTTTGTTGTTGCAAACAATAGGCCATTTGCATTTGGATGCCGCGTACCTGCTGCGCCCCTTCACTTTATGCTGCACATTGTTCCGCATTGTGTGTGTCTGTGTGTTTGGGGGGGGGGCGAAGGGAGCTGCTCGGAACGGTCGAATCGTGTCTGTTACAGACGCACACGCGCGCACATGCGCACGCACGCTCGCCTGCTGTCTGGTTCTCTGTGTGTGTTTTGGCGCCTGAGGTCTGGGATGTGTCCAGAATCTCTTCGGCTGCGCAGAACCTCAAATTCCAAAGTTCACCAGCTCGGAAAAAAAAAGGGCACCGCAGAAGTAATTCAAAAATAATTAATTCGCATTTTTTTCCCCCCACGTCTAGAATACATTTTTGCAAACAAGGAAGGCATCACTGACCGCCTGGATTTCTCTCTTTTTTCTTTTTTTTTTCCTGCTGACGTCTGTGGAATCTTACACCTTTGAAATGCCACTCAGACGCGTGAACCGCATTCCTCTGGTCTCCTCTCCTCTCAGCAGACACCAGCATGCCTGTCATCAGAACCCTCGCCAAGGTGGCCCAGCAGGCCCTGCTTAGCAACCCCAGCTGCGGCTGCCAGCCGCTGACGGTGGCCGTGCGCAACATCAGCTTCTCACCTCGACAGGTGACGTCAGACGCCAGCTTTCACTCCGTGTCCTTCTCAGAGACGGACCACCCCAAGGTGCTCATCACAGGTAACGTGTGTTCTTTTTCTCAAATGATCGAATTACAATGTGAGGCGTGTCTGTTTGCTGGAGTTTGCGCTAAGGGGGGGGGAACAAAGTGTAGGCAGTATTATCTGACCTTTTTTTTTTCCCTTTAGCGCCTTCACACTATAGAGGCTGCAGCTTCCATGGAAACAGCGCTGATGATAATAAGCAGCTGCTGATTTAATGCGCGCTGCATAACAGCCAGTGTTGTAACACTTTGCCTCCCTCCGTCACGCAGGTGGACTGGGTCAGCTGGGGGTGGGCCTCGCCAAACTGCTGAGGTGAGAGCTCTTCCTAACTACTTCCCCTCTCCTTTATTTGTTTTTATTTTTCTGGTTACGGGAGCTCGAAATCAGCCAGGCTCCACGTCCAGCCTCCAGAGATGCCCAGTTGCTCCTTCAGTTATGTAACGCTGCCTTCCTTCCTGTCCAACAGGAAGAGGTTCGGGAAGAACAATGTCATTCTGTCCGACATCAGAAAGCCACCCAGCAACGTTTTCCACAGCGGTGAGTCGCGCAGCCTGTTTACATTGAAAGCTGAGCTTTGCAAGCTCTGCTTACCGCTGTGACATACGCGCTTGCCCACCGTACAGAACTTACATAACGCAAACACTTTTAAAGTCGGTTACGTGGCCCTTGAGAACCCGTCAGGCAACCCCGGCATTTTTTTATTTTTTTTTTAGTCTCTCCACACGACGTGTGACACGCATGACATTCTCCGACTGGTTAGACTGGGAGCACCTTTACAGTTTCGCCCTTGCCTTTCCATTGGCTCCTCAGTCTTGTTTAGCTAATTAGCTAATCAACTTTAGGTACGGTGAAGGTAAAGTGCTAAATCGTATCCACAGGTATTTCAAAGAGCTGTCGTTCAAGAATTCTTAGCATTTAGTACCAACGTCGGCAGTTTGGAACACACCGTTTTATTGTGAGCAGCTGTGACTCATGCTTGATTAGTAGTGTGAGCACCAAATCTTCGCAGTCTAGTTGTTTTTATCCCCAAGATCAGGAAGTGAAGTTGCGTTATTTACAAAAGTCCAAAGTGTGCAAAGAGTCAAAACACGTAATTGTTGATTGCTCAATGATTTTATGAATAAAGTCTCTGAAACAACAAAGTGTCTTTGAGTTGCGTCCAGGCACTGACGCCATTGTGTCCCTTGTCACCGTCAGGCCCCTTCATCTACTCCGACATCTTGGACTACAAGAACCTGCGGGAGATCGTGGTGAACAACCGGATCACATGGCTGGTCCACTACAGCGCCCTCCTCAGCGCGGTGGGGGAAGCCAACGTGGCTCTGGCGCGCTCTGTCAACATCACCGGTGAGGAACTTCATCCAAAAAAACAAAAAAGTCGGGGGGGTCGTTGTGATGCTGATATTCATGTTGTGTTTGCGTTGCTCCTCTCAGGGCTTCACAACATCCTGGACATCGCGGCAGAGCACGGCTTGCGTCTTTTCGTGCCCAGCACGATCGGTGCCTTCGGCCCCACGTCTCCCCGTAACCCCACGCCGGACCTGTGCGTGCAGAGACCCCGGACCATCTACGGCGTCTCAAAGGTTCACGCTGAGCTGATGGGAGAGGTCAGACACGAGTTCTGGTTGCGTGTTCTAATTGAAAGACCAATCTTAACAATCCTTCATATGTAACGCCTGGATAATAATCAGTTTTCTTCCTTTTGTGTATGTTCCTCCTCTTCTACAGTACTATCACCACCGCTATGGGCTGGACTTCCGCTGCCTCCGTTACCCAGGAATCATCTCTGCTGACTCCATGCCAGGAGGTGGAACCACAGGTGAGATCTGATAGATTCTGAGCCCACAAACAGCTGTGATTTGTGTCAAGGCTGACTCATTCCTAACCTTGACTAACTAGATCTTCTGCATACTTTGCGCCTACGCAGTTCCTCTTTTTTAACACTTACCTGTCACTTTTCCCATCCCTTCCCCATCCACGCCCCCGTTTGCCCTTTGCCAGACTACGCGGTCCAAATCTTCCACGACGCCCTCAAGACGGGCAAGTTTGAGTGCAACCTGAAGCCCGACACACAGCTGCCTATGATGTACATCGACGACTGCCTGCGCGCCACGCTGGAGGTGATGGAGGCGCCGACCGACACGCTCAGCATGAGGACGTACAACATCAACGCCATGAGCTTCAACCCTGACGAACTGTCGCAGGAGCTGCAGAAGCACATGCCCGAGCTGGAGGTCACGTACGATGTGGACCCCGTTCGACAGGCCATCGGTGGGTAGCCTGCTAGGAAGGGAGTTAAGATAAGAGAAGATTTGCAAAGGGTTCGTTCCAATATCTGAGTGCCTGGGTGAAAACCAGGAATCCTGTTCGCTAGACCACATGGGATTGTTGCAAATACCAAGAAAAGGTTCCCTGTTGGCAGTTGCAAAAGGTTAATAATCACATGGCATGTCACACGATCATAACCCCCCTCTCTCTTTTGCCCCACCCAGCTGACAGTTGGCCGATGAACTTTGATGACTCCAACGCGCGGAAGGACTGGGGCTGGAAGCACGACTACGACCTGCCCGACCTCGTCCAGACGATGCTCAACTTCCTCAGCACAGACTCCCGCATGGCTCGGGCCAACTGAGGCCCGCGTGCATGCATGTGTGCCTCTCAGCCGATCTGTTGTACATAGTGTAAAGAATTGACCAAAGAGAGTGGAGACACAGCGTACTGCACGCAGCGGTTCTGCCACTTCTCTCCGTCAAATCATAGGGCTCCACTCGGCCTCGGCACGAGGGTTAGGGTGGGGGAGGGCAACGTGCCGTCAGAATGTAAAGGTCAGCGCGGGTCAGACAATCCAGCCCGCTCCCGTCTTTCTCCCCCTCCCCCACTTTGCTCTTTCTTCCACTGTTGTTGTTTTTTTTTTTTAATTTTTATTTCTCGTTAGAGATTTTGGTGGAGAGCAGTGCAGCCAGAGGAAGGTTGTCAGCGATGTCAGGGCTACAGCAGCGAAGGCCTGCGGAAGGTGGAATGCGTGTCGACGAGTTGCACTAGAAAGAGAAGAAAGACCCCAATGTTTCTTTTCAGCCCTTTTTTTCTCTGGGATCCCGAACCAACAAAATTTTTGGCCGTTAGATTTCCAAGAATTGTTTGTTGAATTTATTATCATGTGTTCTGGAACTAAAACTCAAGTGGGTGCACAAATGCATAAGTTGCGTCTTAAAATTACTGACAAGTAAAATGAGCCTTATAGCATGTGGGGACAATTTTTTCGATGCAGTGCATCTATATTTGGAGCCGTATGGGACAATAATTCTTGATCTCTTCTTTTTTTTCCACTTAACATTATTTATTCTGTCTATTAAAACGCGTTCACCCGGTCTAGGCTAGGCTAATACTATTGTTTCTGAATTTTTGTGTTTCTTTTTTGTTACTTTCACCAAATTTTCAAATTTAATTTCACAACTCAAAAGAGAAATGTGACGCTGTATGCTACATTTACAGGAAGCCGCAACTGGTGACTTTCGGCCGCTTAGCAAGAATTCATTCCCATGGCTGTCTTAGCTAGTTCTTTTACCTTCTCAGAAGACTTTGACAATAAAATGTTTCTTTTTCCACATACGTGTCATGTGCTTCGTTCTATTTGTCACTGTCAAGAATTAGAAAAAAAAGAAATTCGCTGAAAAAAAGTGTCAGTGGAATTTGAAGAAAGAAGTTTTGTTTTTTTCATCAGCTACATAAAACCAGGACAGATGATAGTACTTTTCCTCAGGCTGCTGGCAAACATACCTCAGCCAATATTTGAAGGCAAGTTTACTTAAGGGAGAAAAGAAAATTCAGGTGTTTGACTTGCAAAAATTAACAACTGAAGACGGGGAAGTGTTCCTACGTGCTTGCAGGAAGAAAAAAAGAAGCTACCGAGTCTTGAAAGTACTTGTAGCAGTGTGCACAGCAGGTTCATCAGCTTCGGCCTGAAAATAAACCTTGTAATACCCAATTTACTAATGATCCGTAAGATTTGCTGACAAAACATTAATTAAGAAAAAGAAAAAACGTGAAAACGTGGCGTATCACATTCCTGAACAGGCTGAAACCAGCAAAATGGCAGTGTCTGTAGAACGGAGCAAAAGAGGATTTTTGTACAGACTTGCTGCCTTGGCTCGCAATGTGGAGATCTGAGCTGGAACCTCATACAGCCATAAAAAATCTTATAATAGCCCAGCGTCCATTAAATTAAAGCCCACAAGCAAAGATTTAAATTGCAGTGCTCGGCATGTGACTTTGCACAGGATCCAAGAGTCAGATGTCATAATAGCACTGTGCGCTCTCAGGTTGTAAATAAGAAAATTGCAGCATTCGTCGTTGCAACTGAAAAGCGACTCTTCACTCCGGAAACCTGCCGTCCTGCAACTTTAGCCTGCAGACATTTGGCCTGCATTCTTTTGTGCTGTTAAAAAAAATTCTGCAATTTTGGCTCCTTCAGGATGATGCATAGATTTAGATACAGGCATTTTTTGGTTATTCTTTCAAAATCAAACACATTGGCTCTGATACTGGATACGCTTAGGGAACACTTATTTTAAAAGGTCACATTCTGCCAAATGTTGGATCTGTGTTTTTCCATCACAGACTCCCGTGCATTGGCCTTGCATGATTAATCATCCAAAATAAACGCCACACACTGTTTATGCTGGATTTTTAACTTCCTGAAGACTTCACTGCTTTGCCACTAACCTGCGGTGGAGAAGCACTGCTGAGGTGTCCAAAAGTGGAGCAGGCAAAAGAATTTTCTCTTCTGCCAGCTCCACTTCGCTGACAGCTCAGAGATGTATTCTGTTGTTAGAAAATAAAAAGTTTTTTTTTCTATCAGCTTCTCCCCATGCAGCACAGTGACACAAAGGCAATATATATATATATATATAATTTTTGAAACAAGATTGAGTGCAGCCCTGAGGACATCGACGTCCGCCAACACTGCATGCTTGATAGCCCTCCTTCAATTTCCCAGTGTCAGTAATTACAGCCGTTCCAGGTGACCTTGCCGGGTTGTGTGTGTGCGTGTGTGTGTGTGTGTGTGTGTGTGTGTGTTGTGCGGTATTGTCCTAGAAGGAGGTGGGGAGGTAGAGAGAGATCAAATTGTATCCTCCTGAGCACACAGACAGTTTCACGGCTGCTCTGCTGTTGCTGCGGGCAGTTGTTGTTGCGCTTCTCTCCGCGTCAATAAAACTGCACATTTGCTGATCGATGAATGTGAGAATTCAAGTGTGGGAAGGCACATGACTGCCACTTCACCACGGTGCCAAAATAACTTTGTTGTCCTTTCAGCTTGCCGCTTTGTGTAACAGGCGAAGCCAAAAGCACCTCATGTCCATGGATTCAGTCCAACTTCAACAACACAGGTGCCATTGTGATTCCAGTGTTGTTTTTTTCCTTACAGTGAAATATGAGACAAGTTAAATACAACCCAAGGCGCAGCCATCTCATAGTAATCACCCCTTTTTTTTAGTATTTTGATTTCGGATGCCCTGAATTTTCATCTTGTCTTCTATTCAGATCCTGCTTGAAACCAAACATTTACATTATATGAACAACCTTCCAGAGTTCTCTCAAGTTAAGAAAGACAAACTCAACTCTCACTGGCTCCACTGTTGCACTATTACTATAATGCTACTACTATGTGCTATTTCCATCTAGGTCTGTTCTGCAAAACAATAAAACACAAGTCTTTGCACTTGTTGTACCATTGTGTTTGATAATGTGGCCGTGCACATATGTGGCCCAGAGATTACTGGGCGGCTGCTGAAACATAAACACAGAGCCACGTGACCGAGTCATGCATTACTGCTTTTTTTTCTCCCCCTCTCGTAAGGGAAACCTTGCGTGTTATGTAACAGGGGCTGACTGGGAGGACGCACACTTGCGCGCCCGCCGGCCGTCGGCCAATCAGGGAGCTCCATTGGTTCGCCTGGGCCCCAGTGTTTTTGTTCGGCAACGTGTGAGGAGTCTCGCTGAGTGAGGCGGCTCGGCTTACGCTCGGCTGAAAGTGAAGGGCGAGACATAGGGAGGACTCAAAGGGGCATCTGGGCGGTGTGCCAGCAATGCCATAACCCCCCCCCCGCTCCCACCACAGTTGTTGCTCCTTCACAGACGCCTATTGCCATGGTAATGGAGTCCCCAACCCTCCGCCACCCCCTTGTCTAATCTTAAGAGAAATCCAAAGGTCTACATTTGAGTCTTTTGGCTGCTCTGTTTCTCATTTTCAAGTCATTATTATTTACAGTCACAAACAGATCGCAGTCAGATCTTTTGGTACTCCCTGCTGAGAGGTGGCAAAAAACCAAGCGTGAGATCCAAGACTTCTTGCTTTTGCTTTGAAAAGACTCTTGCTCAAGCTTAATGGGCTTCCTCAGCACTCTGTCGGCCCGAAAGCCCTGGTATATATAACAATGGTCAGAAAGCCAATAATGACCTGAAAAGTGTCACGACTCTTGAGCTCAGTGAAAAATAGGGGCATTACTATTGAATGAGGAGCCTGACCTCCTTTGACCTTTTGCTGTGAACAGCAGAAATGAGTACACGTGCCCCTGATTCAAGCTGTTTTATTTTCTTCCCAATCATTATATCTCAGGTCAGGTGTTGCATCTGACACACAACAAAAGGACAGAGGCAGATTTTTTTTTCATTTTTTCCCCTTTTTTGTAGCACAATGAAGTTGAGTCTGGTTCACAATAATCAGAGTCACAGATCCCTTTCAGGCTGTTACACAACACCACACTAATCCCCCTCGAAGGTGGAAAGTTTAGCCACAGATTTCAGGTCAGATTGGAGCATCAGACGACTCAGCCACGACCACTGCAGGAACGAATGGGCGGCTGACTTGGGAACAGCAGATGCAACGATCTTGTTCATTTTAATCCCATGAGCTCAGGAATTAGGGCAAGGCTGAGAGGCAATCCTCATAGTCAGGATCTTCACCTTGTCCAGTGTGAGTTTCACTTTATTCTGACAGTAAGCACATGCGGTTAAATTAGTTACATTTTCTCAAGATGGACTGGCTAAGAATAGATTTCACTTCACACACACACAAACAGGAAGACTCTATTGTAGAAAAGAGAAAAACAAGAAAATGCCCCAACACATCCTTTTTGGTTTCCAATACTCATGTATTCACAACTGCATAGGTATTTTACTACTATACGCCACAAACACACATTCTGTTGATTATACAACCTCTGTCCCACAAACCTGTTTTTTCTGACGCTAACACACAAAAAAACCAAAAGTTCTGATGTGGTTTTACGTAACTGTCTCAAGGTCACTCATTCACCACTCACAGCTGCAGTGGTGGGTCGATGGAATTGGTCCTTAAAACTTGATTGCAATCAATGAATAAACAGAATAAAAGGTAAGTTCGTGAAAACAACAGTTAAACGTTAAACATCTAATCTCAAGAAAGGCACAGTTGACTCTATTTCTGGTCTGTGAACATTCTGTCACTGGAAAAAATAATGGCACATTTTAGTTCCAGCATTAATTGCATCCACTTGTTTAAATTATTTAAAAATAAATAAATGAATAAATAAATAAAAGGATGGAAGTTTAAGTTTTGAAACCTGGGGGTGGAAAGCACAACATCCCCACTCAGTTAAGACTTCTCCGGGCCAAAGTGGAATAATGTGCCAATATTTCAAATTGTTGTCAACAGCTAACAGTTATTTTGAAAACAGGGCTTTAAATTAACTTGAATTATCAGGGCTATTCTTTTCCCAGCCTAAACAGTAATTTGTCGTATTTGTTGAAAGACCCCTGTGACATAATAAAGTCATAAACAAGCTTGTGACCCATTTCTGATTGGTTTGTTTTCCTGAATTTGAAAACAAGATAGCTAGAAATTAATTTTCGTTCGTAAAAACAAGAATGACAAAAGCAACAAAGATGAAAATAGTGAAATATTTTTTAATTAAGATGAGGTATTTTGGTTTGATCACTTTTGAAAATCACACATAATATCTCAAATAAGCGACGCGATACTTAGGTTGAGTACAGGTAGCGCCAGTAGATTAAATACTTGGGTTGTAGCGCCCTCTGTGGGTAAAGGGTATCGCACGGACGAAGTCTAAGAAACATACTGAACCCTAAAGCATTAAAACGAAATACAAATTTTAGTTTTCACAGATACACGCCAAACTTGTTATTAACATGTGTGAAATAAAATATATATTTTTTCACATATTAAATCAGGCATTTTCTAAGGACTCCAGTCGACTTCCGCCAGGCTGTCTAAGGACCCCAGGATGTCCATGCTCGCCGAACGTATGTGAACTTTGCTGTCAGCCTTTTAATGAAAATGTGTCATTTCTTTATTGTGTAACATCGTGTGTGGTTGTTTGCAGGGTCAACTTAAACCATCGACGTTCATTGCTGTAACTTGAGAAAGAATTACTGTTATTTGGTAACATTGCCAACATAATCGCCTGCTAGCGTTAGCATGAGCATTACTTAAAGCGACGTACAAACACGTGTAAATCTGTTGACACGTGTCTTTTATTATTCTCCCTTTACTTCGGCCTATGAATTTATGGCATTTTAACGTACCTCCTTCTCTGCCGAGTGAACGTTACGAGCGTTCAGTCTACGTACGCGTGTAAGACACTGTCAGCACAGAAACTACACAATATTGCGTCCATTCCCTCTAACATTGTGTTAGTTTACGTTCTGTGTTAACATTATGTAACGATGATGCCTCTGCTTGGTACGCAGCCCGGAGGAAACAGAAGTGGTCCGTGGACCCCAGGAACAGCGCCTGGAGCAAAGATGACTCCAAGTTTGGCCAGAAGATGCTGGAGCGAATGGGCTGGTCCAAGGGCGAGGTGAGTCCTGGGACTCCCCACTGACTGTCTCACGTTTGATCCGTCATGACATGGTTGTAAATATGGTATATTCTGGCTTTTCTTCCGCTTTGAAGGGCCTGGGCAGAAGTGGACAAGGCTCCACTGATCACATCAAAGTCAGAGTAAAAAATGACAGCTATGGTCTTGGAGCCAATGCCGCTGATGAGGTGAGACTTCACTCACTCACTGACTCACACAAGGAAACAGCAACTTTTGGGGAAATGTACAATATGCAGTGATTGTGTATAGGTTTGCGATGATGTAATCATTCACTATAAATACAAAGTTACTGTCTGATACTGTGCTACTTGCAGTGCTTAAACTATTTCGACTGTTTGGTTATGGTTTGCCAAGATGTGCTGTATTCACAGGACAAATGGATTTCGCACCAGGACGACTTCAATGAGCTTCTCGCTGAACTAAATAACCAGCACGGTCAAAACAACAACAGCACCGGTGTGTACCATTATTTTAGTGTGTTTATGGGGAAATGCAACAGATTTTAAAGCACTTGGCTTTGTTTGAAATTGACTAATTTATATTTTGTAAACTTTAAATAGATATTTTTTTTGTATCTTGGTGGGCTTGCACCAAAAACTTCACTGTATTTTACTGTCGCTGTCTTTTTTTTTTTTTTTTCCTTTTTTTTTTGGACAGTAGAGGGTGCTGTACTGCAACAGTTAGAGGAAGCCATTCTGGCCAAGACAGTGCAGAGACAATGCTGTTTGGCTGATTTTTAATAATTTCACTTAAGCATGTGTAATTCATAATTTTCCATTATCAAACTTGTTATTAACAGCACCTCAGTCAGAGGAAAGCAAAGGATTCAGCCTGGAGGAAAAGTCCAAGAAGGCATCAAAGAGGGTCCACTACATGAAATTCACAAAAGGTGAGATTTGTTTTTCTTGACTGTTCAAAGGAGCACAGCAGCAATCTAATCATGCAGTATTTTATGTTCTGATTCTGACCGTTTTCATCATTTCATCAACATTTGTTCAGCCTTTAAATCTTTGAAGCCAAAAGACCTGAAGTAGTCTTAAATATCTCGAGCTACGCCATTTCCCCCACACAGTGGTGGACTGTTGTGACACTGATTGCTGTGTCTGCTGACCCGGTCAGCGCAAGGGGAGGTTATTAATAACTCTTCCCTCTACTTTTATTAGTTCTTTACACGTCAGGAAGTCGAGATTTGCTGGTCAAGGCCGGTACACTGATAAATACGAGGAGGGGAGAGTCTAGTGTTCAGGACTGCTGGAGATCAGAATGAATGACCACATGCTCCTTTATTAGCAGTTGATTCAGACCGTCATAATATATTATTTCTGTTTTTCTGGCTATCCCCACACGAACATTTTTGCACAGTGATTAAATAAATAAAGTTGGAAACTTCATCATCAGGGCAGCTTCCACGGAAAAATAAAATGTGTCAACTTTTGCCTCACCTGGAAGATCTTTTTGCATTTTACGTCATTCAATAGCTACTTCCTGTTTCCTGTTTGGGGCATCTGGCATGTCCATTTACTGCGCCCCCAAAAAACAACAGCTCCCAAGGGCCGTGTGACCCATTAGATGACCCAGCGAGATACAACGTGGCCTGCAAACCCCCCCGCCCCCGTACCCTGTCTGTGTCATTCCTAATTGTGCAAGTGCTGCAACAAGGCTTGAAGGATAAGATGCACCGAACGCTGCCTTAAGTAGCAAAGTACAGTCATCAGGGGTGTTTTCTCAGTCCACCGTCTGTCCGAACATCTCTCTTAATTCTTAGCTAAGCCTTTTTACTCGGTAGATGTGATTTTTTTTTTTTTTTTTTTTTTAAAACCTGGAAGCCCTGCACGTGGCGAGTACACTTTTGTTGTGGAAACGCAACAGAAAGCATCAGTTCAGGTGAAAATGTTGCCACTGGAATCCAATCTTAAGCCAGTTTGACGCACCTGGCAATGCAACAGTCGTTGGAAACATAAAACCAATTTGAGGTGTTTTTCACTTTCCCAAAGACGATGCAACTGTTGCCATGAAACCCGAGAAAGCTGCCAGTGCTGGTTTGCTCTGCCTGGAAACCTGAGAGTTTATGCTGTACGTGCATGGAGGAGGGAAGGGAGTGGGGCGAGGGTGACCTTCCAGTGTACCTAAGCTTTAAAAGACCAAACTTTTTATGTGTCAGGGATGTTGGAATTGTTGATCCTGATCCTCCAGCATGAGTTGATAATAACAACAGCGGTGTCACACCTGCAGAACTTTGTCACATCTCGCTCTAAAGCTTGAGTGGCGAGTCCAGAAATGGTGTTAGCAACCGAGCAGTTACCTGGAAAAACATTTAAAAAAAAAATCAAGCTGCAACGCCTGCTTGCATGCTTCCACTGAACGGCCCGGTGCCATTCCCTCCCCTTTCTGTGTAGCTGTTGCCAAGTAAAGGCTGGGTAATAGTTTTAGTGTCGCTAAGCTCGTTATGTGCGAGCTTGGACAAGTTCAGCGCTGCACTTGAAGTTCTGTACATGCAAAGTCCAAGGTGATTGAAGAATATCTATGTATCTGTATATGCATCAAAACTATGTATGAACACATGGAATTATGTAGGTAACAATAAAAGTGTAAAATAACTCAAACACGTTTTTATATTTAAATTCTTCAAAATCGCCACCTTTCATAAAAGAGTTATTGAAAGTTTTAAAGATAAAAAAAATATATATATATTGCATGAAAAGGTGTGTCCAAACTTTTGACTGGTAGTTTATATATATATTTTAATCATTACAAGGGATTTAAAGCTATTATTTCCTTCTTCTTTTTTTTTTTTTAGTATGAACCAGATGTCTAAGGGAGTTTCAAAGATCAGTTGGTAAATTGGCCTTTATTATGTCTGCAGGAGGTTGGCTGCGAATGTCGCATCCTTCCCAACCTTTCCCTCTCTCTCTGCCTCACTTGCAGGCCCTCTCCTTACCTCCTTTCTCCTTCCTTTTTTTCCTTTTTTTTTAATTTTATTGATAACCTGTTAAGGCAGCCCCGCTCACTGCCAACGCTGAGGATTGATGGCCTTTGTTTGCAGGGAAAGGTACCAAAAATCTCCGCCGCTTGCGTCCACGGGGCCTCGAGCATAAACCTGGTAACCCAGTTTTAATTGCCGCCTCCATCTATCACTTGTCACGGCAGCGAGGGTGGCTGATGCACAGTTTAACTACAGTTCCCCGTCCATTACTGCAGCTCTCGGTGCAGCACAGCTACTTCCTGTTTGCTCCCAGTTACGTGTGTCTGGATGATAGGGGTCCCAAATTTTTCCCATTATATATTCTTCATTTTGCATTCCAGACTCTAGAGGTGCAGGCTTGAACCATTAATTACTTAAAAATAAAAAAAATAAAAAAAAAAAAAAAAAAGATATTCAGCCCATGCAACACTTTTTTTTTTTCTTTTTTTTTTTTTAACAGCGTCCTGCAAAAATACTCCATCTCCTGGACAAGACAAAAACCATGCCTTATTAAGATTTGTATGAGAGTGTTATTTGTCGTCACCCCTCAAGAGGTATAAATGTCCTTTGTGACATCACAAAAGGCTGACATGTGGAGCGAGCAACAGCGGAAAGGATTTGGAGTTCACTGCCTGGCTCGAGTGACGCACCGCTGCTGTTAAAGGGAACTTACACACCTCACATGGGACCTTACGGTCAATGAATGACTCATCCAATGTATGCAATTGTCAATGGAGCCCCCGCGATTCGTCAGTGTGTGTCTCGCTGGTGTTATCGCTGCAAAACGGTGTTTGGTCGTTGTCCTTGGAAACCGGCATGCTGGCGTGTCCCCTGAATACTTTCCACTGTGGGCCAGCAGTGCCCGCGCCTCGTCCTGCGAAAATGGCATTCATCCACGTCTCAACTGTTGTTGAGGGAAAGGTCGGCCTAAACTCTGGCTTTATCACAACGCTGCTCTTTGCACTTTCACCTGGGAGCCTGGGAATTTTGACAGCCGTTTCCTCGTCCACGCAGCCGAAAGGTCAAATTTGGACACCATCTTATTTTTTCTTAAGCCGGGTTCACAAGTCAACAAACACTCTGCCGCCTTCACCCGTCACACATTTATTTTAGTTTTCTGAAAACTTTTTCTCCTTTTAGTTTTTGTTTTGTTTTTTAACTTCAGGACCTGCTGCATGTGCCGTGGCTTTCAAAGCCCCGGCTGAAGTGGAGATAGAGGTTTAAAAGCAATAAATAACCAAATGTTATCAGAGCGCCACCGAAGGAAGAGGATGCAGCTGTACGAACAGGGCCTGGGCTCGAGACAGACGCCTGTGTGCTCCAGGAGTCTTTGAGGCCCGGCTTGAAAACGGGGAATCCGGAGGCGTGGCGTGGCAGACCTCGCCGGCGGTTTATTTTTCTTTGCTTTTTTATCCCTGGAAGCGGGAAGCAAACCACGCCGCCGCCGCCACACCACCGCCCTCCTCCCTCCACTCTGTAGGGGACACCTTGTACCTTTTTACCCACAAAGCAGGTTTTAGCAGCAACAATCACAGCCGTGACTCGCTTGCGTTCATGGTGTCATATCCTTCTTTTTTTTTTCTTACAAATCTTTGACTTCAGGAGAGCTGTCGGCTGTTTGAAGCCTTCTGCAGGAAGACTCGCTGGTGGCTTCCTGCTAGATGCTTGGAAGCACTTTTATGAAAAATGGCAGGTCAAGAGAGCTCTGGATGAATAGATTTTCCTCAACATGGGTGAAGGGAATTTTGCAGATTGCAGGACTAAGTGGAAGCGGCTTCAGTCGTTTCCTGCAGCAGCATTTTCATTCATTTTGTTTTGTCTTTTTCCACTTCTTTTTTTCATTTCAACCATTTTTAAGCGTTCGCCCGTCCGCACGCGTTAGAACAAGAGGCACCCGAGTTCAAAGTGGACTTCATCAGTTTAAAACATCATTATCCGAGATTTATTTCAGTTAGCGTTCTTGCGACGCGCCACCGTCGCAAGTGCGGACAGGCGGCCAAAGCCGGATGCGGCAGCGCAGGACACGGGGAGCCAGCTTATTCCGCTCACCAGTCTTGCAGAAAGTCACTAAGCCGCTGCCAGTGGCAGCGCCGCTGCCAACTGCCCAGATTAACTCTTGTCTGGCCTCCTTTCATGGTCACTCCGTCTCTTCCTCCTCGCTGCTCCGTCCGTCAGCGCGTCGTCTTCTGCCTCCCGACCTCCGTCACCGCAGGCTGCACGGGCCGCTGGAACACGCTGCGGTTTCAACGTGTGTTTCTTTGGTTTTTGGGTTGTTGTGTGTGGGTTTTTTTTTTCTTTTTTTTTTCTTGCTGTTCAGGCTCCCCATCACGACTCGCGTCTCCTTGCCCTAAGCAGCCCAGAGCTGTGTGCGGCGCTGGCTGTGTAACACTATGATCCACAGCGCTATAAGCTCCTCTTCTGGTCTGAGGAAAGCAAAACTATTTAAAACCAACCGGACTTAAAGTTAGTACTTGGTGATTGTTGCTTTGTGATTTAGACGAGGGCTTGTGTCGTCCGCCGGATCCTGTACATGATCAAGACTAGAGAGTATCCAGACCGAGACCAGACCAAGACATTTGGGGTTCAAAGACAAGACCAAGACTTTATATATCAAAGAAAAATAACAACAAAATAGAAAAAGTTACCAGTATCTTTTTTAAATTCAAGTTTGCTTTTAAATCGAACATCTCTTTTTATTTTACATTTTTCTGCTTTCCCAACTATTTTGAAGCATTTCCAAAAAAAAAAACAACAACTTTGCTTTATAAAATTCAAAAATAAATTAACTAGGAAGAAAGGGACAGGGTGTCACAAACAGAGCGTAAAACAGCAGCAGCTGGATTGTTTTCCGTTATTATCGTGTCATGACAGTGTTGGCTGAGTGTTGACTGGAATCCCAAGTCCGCCCAGTGTGAGGCCGAGAGTTCAAGACCAAGACCCTTAAAAGTGGTCTGGAGACCAAGACCAGTCTCCAGTACTACAACACTCCAGCCTCGTATGTGAAAGCTGGATCTCTTTTGCGGGGAAGTTGAGTCGTGTTGAGACACTCGGAAGGAAAGTGGCTGTGAAGTGGTCTCGCAGGGCCAAAGGCCACCTGGCCGGAGGCAGGTTGCCACTAAACCCGGTATCAGTGTCTTCGGTGACATCGTTAGATGCTGGAAAATGTGATACAGTGAAGCTTAAAGTCACACCCTGAACAGAGCTGTATTTTCCTGCGCAGGAAAGGAGCAACTGTGAAATGATGAGATCTTCATTTTCTTCTTTTTTTTTCTTCTCTTCCCCCCATCCAGGAAAGGACCTGTCCTCCCGCACTGAAACAGACCTCAACTGCATCTTTGGCAAAAGAGCGAAACCCACCAAAGCCAAAGAGCAGGTGAGCAGGAACGTTGTGTTCAGGGACCTGAGTGGGGTCACATTACACTGAATATCTTCACTTTTAATGCAGTTAATTGGATTTGTTTCATAATGGACTAATATTCATTTATGCTCAACATTTATTTCAAAGTCAAACAGCACAAATCAGAAATGTTACGCTTTCAGTCCTTATTTTTATCTTTTCCACTTGTTTTCACTTTTTTCCTGTACTTATGACTGAGATTACCCTAAAGCAGGGGTCACTAACACGGTGCCTGAATGCATTAGGCACAGTGTTAGCACCCCAAGGACCACATGAGTAGCCTGCAGTGCTGTTCTAAAAATAGCACAACTCGTTGAATGTAAAATCAACTCGGTGATCTAAAATTCCTTGTAATATATATCTAAATGTTAACTGAGAATGTAACAAACTGGTTGCTCTTCATATGACTCAGTTACCATGAAGTAGCTCTCAGGTTCAAAAAGCCTGGTGACCCCTGACCTTCTTTAAAAATATTTTTTGCCCGCTGACAGCAGGGTTGCTGTCTTTATTAAAAGGAGTTTTAAAAAAAAAATAAATTAAATGTTCCCCTTTCTTGGGAAAAAAAAACAAACTGAACTAACAAACGGAGAAGCCATCCGGCTGGATGTGCACCCAGCGCCGTCACTCGGGCCGTTCCCGCCGGAGCAGAGCGTGCGCTGGGGGGAGGCAGCGAGCGACTTGCCTCTGGCCAAGGTGGCTTGAGCGGCTCTGCCTCTGTCTCGTTAATTAAAGTTGACCGCTGGTGCTGTTGCCTCATCAGCGACTGCTGTATCATGTGATCCCGCGGATTCCAGCTCCTTAGCAGCCCGTGGCCCTAGATTAGCCCTGTCACACTGCGCCGGCCGCCTTAACACCGCCAGCAGGCCAGTGATGGCTGCGAGAGCACCTAAATCCAGTTAAAGGATTTGTACCCCCCCCCGCCCCTCCCCACCACCACCACCACCACCACCACCACCACTGCTCGTCTCTTTGGAACTCGACTCTGTACTTGTGTCTGGAAGGGCCGAACATCGGGTAGTTAAAGGTGCCAGCGGCCATGATTATGGGAGCGAGTCAAAATTTGTGAGAGGTGAGCAAAAATCTGAAATGGCAACGCTGGCGAAAAAAAAAAAAAAAAAAAAAAAGAGAAGTTCTCTTTTCGCTCTCGGCCAGAGTTTGTTTTGGACGCCTCAGATGTCACTTTGCTGTTTGGGCAGCGCTGCACTCTGGTCCGTTTAAATCCAGAATCACCTGCAGCGTCTTAGGCCTCAAAGAAACGATTCAGCACAAACGAATCCCGACTCATTAGCGTAATCTGTCTTCCTCCGTTTCTTCTCGTTTGTGTTCAGAGGGGGAAAAAAAATGTGCAGATTTTAAATGAAGCATTAGTTTAGATTTTCAAAAGACAAAAAAGTGCTGTTTCCAATTGCAAAAGGAGCAAAGCAAAAACAGAACTTCCGGAATAAACTGATGTTTCTGTCTCCTGAGTTGTGCTGACCTCATGTATCCACAGAATGACAATAACAAATGTCGCAAAACAGTGTAAAAATAAAAAAAAAACAGTCTCTCGCCGGCTGCCTCCGTTTATCTCGAGCTTGAAGAAATTGGCATCTTGAAATCCATAAATTGCACGAGGGCGGTAGGGAACGAAGCCCCTCTCTATTCCCCTGCAGGTGCTGCTGAGCCATAACGTGACAATGGCCCACAGCGCCCCCCCCCCCTCCGCCCGCCCCAGCTGATTAACATTGGAAATGCAAGAAATACACACCATCATTTTCTTCCCTAATCGTTTGGTTATGGCTTGTTATTTTTCAGCCAGGAAAGGGACGCCATCGAGCGCCATTGAAAGCGCTCGAATGCGATTACAATGGCCTCCCACGAGGGCCGGCGTTAAAGCCAGGCAACATCTGAGGTGACTGGGAGGGAAGGGGGTAATGGACCAATCAGATTGGAGGCATTGTGCAGAATCTCCTGCGAGTCGTTGCGACACTGCCGCTGACCCCTCGGCGACAACCCCATCCTCGCTCGCCGAGAAGAAAACGCTGCTCGCCGTAATCTCAGCGACGCTGAACAGTTGCTTTTTTTTTTTTTTTTTTTTTTAAACGCACACGGTTAATGTAAACGCAACGTCGCCGTCCAGAGGTTTCTGCGTCCAGCCGTCCGTCAGGTTATCACGCATCTGCACGCCGGCCGACGGGGTAGAGGGCCGTGGGAGCCGCTGGAATGTGGAGGGGCTCCTCTAAAAGCGTCCCTCTCCCCCCCCTCGTGAGTGTCCCAGTATTTCATCCACTACACCCCCCTGCCCCCCACCCCCACCTCCACCTCCACCCACTGCTGGGGTTTTCCTTCCTCCCGCCGTGATGTGCTTCCTGTTGGCCTCTTATCGCTGCTCGCAACACTCCTCCGAAAACCCAGACAGGCGCTCACACACATTCACCCCCCCCCCCCCACACCCACCCTTCACCCCCCCACGTGTGTCTTGTTTATGTGAACAGGGACAAGTGAACATGACGAAAAGTCCACAACATGATGACAACAGCAGCAGAGTGCTTGTATGACTAATTTATGTCTTAAATTGTTCTTATAAAAATAATATATTATATTATATTATATCATATTATATTATATGTAAATACTATGAATGACTCATGAGCCCCAAAAACAAATAATAACAATAGTATTAATTGTCAATCTGGGAAACATAAAAGAAGAATTTTACACTCTATTCAAATATTTGTTGTTCGAGGTGGAGGTTTTTGCGTTTTTAGCAACTGAAATCTCTTAAAAGACGACGACCAGGTTCCTTGTTATTGACTCCAGCTCATACAATCACAGTGGAATTAACACCTTAGACAATAAAAGATTGACTGCAGAAGTTTGTTTTTTTTTTTTCAAGGCCCACATTATGTTTTTTTTTTTTTTTTTTACAATTGTAAAATATTTTTTTCTTCATGAGGCGGCGCCCTCCAGCCTCGGCCTGAGGCTTTTACCCTTGTTTACTTCAAAACAAACACGCGACCACCATTCATTCACACAAACACACACACACACTCTCTCTCCGCCGTACACACACCTGAAAATTGTACGAGCGGCACCATTATTTACACTCCCTGACCAGTGAGGGTTATCAAGTGGTGGTGGAGCACCTGTCCATCTGCAGGCCTCCCCGTTATCCATCACCCTTCCCACGCCTGTGCGCCCGCCCCGTCTCCTTGCCTCCTTTTGTGCCCCCTCAACACAATTACTCACGGCATGACAAATGACAGGCTCCCTCTGCCGAGATATCAAAAAAAAAAGAAAAAAAAAGAAGCGGCCCCGGCCACTTCTAAATGAAGGCACTTTGGCAGCCCTGCGCTCCCCTCGCTTATCGGCGGGAGAGCAGTGCCCCTGGCCGTCCTGCGTCCCCCTTTCCCTTTCCCCCCTCGCTCTGCACTAGCGTGCCCTCCTCTGGGGGTTTAGTTAGGGAGCCACATGGAGGGGCTGGCCCGGCTTGATTTATCTCCCTTGCCCCTCTGCCCGGCCACTCGGGCAGGCCGAAAGAGCCGACGAGGCTCCAGCGAGCCCCCGGCTCGGAAGCCCCGGCATTAGCCGAAATAAAACATTCTGCCGCCCAGTGAAAAATGTCCTCTGATTGGCTAATTAATCAGTCAAAGGGGAGCGACGCGCCCCGCGACTTGAGGGACCCGGGCGGGCGACCGCAGCGGGCCCGCTGATAAATAGACTCCCCGCCGATTCATACATCAACAAAAGTTAGTCATTTTTTAAAGCTGCCTGCCTGGTTGAGAGGTGGGAAGGAGAAATTGTTGTGTTTTACGCGCACATTTTATACGTAGCATGCAGTAACTGAATTGTAAAATTAATAAAATAGGTGTCATTTACATACTGGTGTATTTATTTATTTATTCGTATGTAGTTTTTCTAGTCAGGAAAAATATACTTTTTCATTTGCTGTGATTATAATAAATACAAAATACACGCTGTGTTTGATTTAATGCCTAACTAATAATTTTATGAATTTGCTTTATCTCACTGGAGTAAGAAAATTAATTTTCTGACCCTCTCCGAGTAAGAAGTGGAGGAAGTCAGATGTGGAATGATTAATATTTCCCTTCTCCTCCGTGAGACACGATGTCACCCTTAAAAAACGCTGCGGTTCTCGGAATATGGACTCGTTCATTAAATCTGCAACTCCTTAAAATGCCAGCAAAGAAGAATGTTGTGGCATAATT
Source organism: Nelusetta ayraudi (assembly GCF_046127955.1). Classification (NCBI taxonomy): domain Eukaryota; kingdom Metazoa; phylum Chordata; class Actinopteri; order Tetraodontiformes; family Monacanthidae; genus Nelusetta; species Nelusetta ayraudi. The sequence continues at coordinate 82,343 of NW_027466132.1, read as the reverse complement.
TCGGTCCGAGAGGTTTGTTTTGACGTCGGAAGCCTCCAGTCAGGCACTCGGCATGGCGCGCCGCGCTCCCAGGTCAGCGCGACCCCCGCGGCCTTTCCCACTCCCACTCTGGCTTCGGCACAAAGAGCCCAGGATCAAACCTCATCGGGTGGCACCTGTTGCGGGTGTTTCCCTGCCCACGCGTGGTCCACATGAAGGATCACACGTCAGGGAGGGGGCGGTGGGGGACGGGGGCGGGGGAGGGGGAGGCTCCCCTAATGCCCCCGTTGTCGAAAAAAAGAACATGTGACCGGCGTGGTCGAGGTTGAAGGCCTGAAAGCAGCCGTCGGAAGGCTGTGGTGCTGCGTAAAATTTTACATTTTATTGAAAGCGACTCCTTCTCCAAATGTCCACATAACTACAGTTAGAGGCCTTCAGCAAGTATTTGTGTGTATTTTTGTTTCGCCTTTTGGTGAAAAAGTTTTATTTTTGAACTACCATCCATGCCATAAAGCCAATTTAAATAATTTTTGTAGAATTTGTACTTACACCTTTTTATGCTTATACATATAATTTTGGCCACAAAGCTGCTTCAGTGGTCATCCAGCAGTGTAAAAGAGAATTTCTGCAGTGCGGCTGGGTCCAGGCCGATCCCGTACGTCACGTCCGGTGACGTGTAAATACGAAAAAAAAAAGTTTTTATTATGCTTTTGCAATATACCTCTATATCAACCACCTAATGAGAGCGTCAAAACCTTTTATCGATATTTGAGAGGTTTTTCGAAGTTTCGTTTTTTTTATTGGGATATTTTGGTTTTGCGCAATTCCAGGCGTAATGGAAACGCAGCTACTCTCTCTCTCTCTCTCTCTCGCCCTCTCTCTCTCTTTCGCCCTCTCTCTCTCTTTCGCTCTCTCTCTTTCTGTCTCGCAGTGCGTCTGTTGACAGGTGCTTCTCATTTTACCGCGGTTTCTCCCGCTCCCGTAGAATAAAAAAAGAAACTCCTTCACCGCCCTGCTTCCTCCCTGCCCCCGCCTGGCCATGCCAACCCGCTGATGTTTTGGGATTAGTGTCGAAAAGAAAAGCAGCCGTCTCTTGGTTACGGCCCGAAACCTGAGGCAAGGCCGCGGTAATTAGCGCCCAGCGGAGCTAACCAGCTAAAGACTCGCAGCCTTCCCTCGACTTTTTAACCGTTTAATCACTCACTCCTTAATCTAATAAATCACAGCTGGAGGGAAAATAATTACCGTGTCTCCCCCCTGTGGGGGTGGGAGGTACTCCTGTAATCCAGAGTGGGAACCCACAGTGTTAGTGCGGCGGTAAACAAAGCGCAGGGCGGCCACGCTGCATGCATAATGCTGTCTTCATTTGTCGCTTGTGATAAAACACTCCACAGCGTAAGCGAAGCAGATTTTTTTCAGCGACCTTGCCTTTCATTCAATTTGGTCTTCAATATTTTTTACAGCAAATGCGTCTCTCGGGTGGTGTTAAAGGTTTCACGTGGCACATCATCGTACTCTGTCATTCGTTTAGCATCATTTAAATATAAAGTCTGCAAAGGACCGAGAAAAAGCCCCTCTTGAGAAGTGGCATAAATTATTGATGGTCGACGAGGATTTTTTTATTCTTTTTTTTTTTTTTCCTGCTTAGTTACCAGGGAATCAACCTGGTTTTTGTGTCCACCCACATCAGGCTCATGAAGGATGGGCCGCTGGACTTTAGCGCTCATCAGGGAGGGACGGCCGGCTAATCAGGGCCTGATCCATAGACCTCGAGTATCGCCAAATTTATTATTGTGGCAGGACAATGAGGGCATACTCGAGCAATTACGCAAGCAACCAATATCGGTGGGAAATTATTGGAAAAGGACCACAGCAATGCAAACGGGCGCTTTTTTTTTCTTTCTTTTTTTTAAGGAAAATAAATGGTCGACTGCAGTATTGTCAAATCCTCATTAACACCTGAGCCAACAGTGACTCGCACGTCTCAAACAGCCGACTGCTGAGGTGCGACCTCGTGTCAGTTTTTGAGCATCTCATTCTTAAATTCTTGAACAAGCGTTCAGCTAATTTGTTTCAGACTCATCATATGTAATAAACACTGTTTTTATTCTCTCTAAACCTGAATAAGTCAGGCTTTTTTCCACCTTTTTGTAAATTAAGGTTTAACAAATAATCTAATTGATATTTTTCGGAGTTAGGTTTCTAAGATCTTGAAGGTTTTGCTGTTGGTTTTGTTCCCTTTTTTCCTGCTCCTAATCCACTGTGAGTTTGCTGAAAAAGGTTAACTAAATAAGTTTCTTTGCTCAACTCAGTGAGCAGGGCAGAAAAACCTCCCCCCCACACGCACACACATACACACAGCGTTCTCTTGGCCGGACCGACTCCCTTCTTAAATGCGTTGGCCTCGGCGCCTCTGCAACCTTGGCACCTGTCCTGCCGTTGGCTGCCGCACGTCGGCTACATTAGCCGCGGAGAGATGGAACTGGAGTGTCTTAAAGGAGGTGGCCTGTTGAATGTCTTCCCACCCTCTTCTTTTCACCGGGACCCCACTGTAGGCCCTCCCTATGTTCCCTGCCCAGCCCCGAGCTCCCGCCAGGGGAGCGAGCGGAGCAGGAAGGGCCCCGATAGCCAGCCAGGCCGCTCCTCCGCCGAAGGAGCCTTATCTCGCCGCTGCACACAGTGCACTGAGCGCATCCTTTTCCTGGGGTTCTGGGACCTGAAGGAGGAGGAGGCGGTGGTGGAGGAGGTGGAGGTGGAGGAGAAGGAGGAGGAGGGGGGAGGACGAGACACGGCTGTGTGTAGGTGTGTTCTTCAGCCCTCCACTCCTCACTCAGCCACATTCAGCTGTAGCCTGAGACTCTGTTTTTTTGCTTTCATTAATTAATCTGTTCCAGCTTGTGCAACTATTTACATTTTTTTATTCCCCGAAAATATAAAAGGTCACAACCAAAAGTCGCAACATAAAAGCAATATTTCTAAAATTTCGACAAAGTTCAACTGCGATTTGCAGGCGTCAAATCCCGTCCTGCAAGAATTACGTTTGCTTTTGTATGTTCACGTTTGTTTGCTGTCAAGAATGCTTGTTGTATTTTTCCCTTTGATTACTTGTAAAAAAAAATATTCCTTCTCCTCCTCCGTCCAAACGTAACGTGCCATTTTCACGTGAAGGAAACTGGTCACGTGACCCCGTACATCACGTCTGCTGACGTGTTTCCACGACACTTTTGCGATATGCCTCTACATCGATACGTCTGAAAACCCACCTCATGAGAGCGTAGTGTCATTTCACTTTTTTCCCCCGCTTTTTCTGTAAAAAAAAAGTCAATCATTTCCCTAAATTTTCACATATCAAGAACAGAGTCAGAAGGTCAATCATTTTAAACCAATTCCAAAGTTCCCAAAAAAAAGAAAATACTCGCAAGGTTGTGGTTTGTGGTGTTGATTTCATGACGATCAGGTCGGCAACAGAAATTTTGCTCACAATCTGTGATTTTTTTTTTTTGATTTTTTTTTGATTTTTTTTTTTTTTTTAGCTGCGGAGTTCATTTCCTGCTTGTCGTTAAAAATAGAGAAGGCGGTAAACCCCGGGACTGTGCGAGAGCAGACTTCAAACGTTGGTGTTGACGTGTGCGTCTTGGTAACACGTTGCCTCCAACAAAAAAATCTCCTGGGCTCCTGGTAGTGCTGACTGGATGAACAGGCTTATATCAACACCTCCCCCAGTGTGTGTGAGTGTGTGTGTGTGTGTCCGACGCAGCACTTTGCCCCGTGTCGGCTCAGGCCGTCGCAGAGTTCCCGAGGCAGCGGCGAGGACGAGCCACGTCCGCTTCCTCCCTGCGTGATGGAGATGTTTCTTTCTCGGCCACTCGCCTCCTCTTCCTCCCCCACCTTCGCTCTCTCTTGAGAGTAATTTCACAGACACTTCTAAAGTGGCTCCCAGCCATTCGTCCCAAATCCCAGTTCCATGTTATTGGGTGCTGTCAGCTCTAAGCCCCGTGTCCTCCCTCCCTACCTCCCTCCCTCCATCCCAAGCAGAGAGCGCTGCGCCATTGTGCGGCTAACGGGAGGAGTATGGATTTTCTCTCGGAAGTTGCTAAGTTTTATTTAATGGCACCTCTCCAGAAGTGGTCCCACTCCCCCTTGTTAGAAGTTGTTTGAGGTCTGAGGTGGCCGAAGACGTCCCAGCCTGGTTGACCTCGGCCCGGCTCTTCGTTGAGCACCAACGGCTGCTAACCACACCATCTTCACGTCCCACCTGGACGGACCAGGAAAGAGGATTGGCCTCATTTTGCTGTGACCCTTATCAATATATTTGCTTTTAAACAATAGTCATACAGTATAGATATGCAGCATATTGACTTTGGAGTGCTGCTGTTTTTATTTTTTGAGTTACGACCTGCAGTTTTCCCAAAAGTCCCTTGTGACTCATTTAAAAGAAACAATATTTAGTCTACAAATTCTGTGTTTTTAATCCTCAAGAGAAATTTGTTCAGAAATGTCAGTCTTTCTGTTTCTATTCACATCCCAGAACTCCTGCTCGCACTTCTATTTCACTGCCAAGTCAGATAGTTCCTCTGTTTCACCCGGTAACGACTCCAGACGTGTTTCGTCTAAAGGCCAGACAAGGTGACTTGGCGCAAAAAAAAAAAATTCATCGTTAAATCTGTTCTGTTTTGAAAAATGCCGTCCATCTCTGAGGTAATAGGCAGCGCGGCGGCATTGTTTAGCGCGATTCTCAGGAGGAGCCGCCGTATTCTTCCGGACGAATCATTATGCATTGAGTAGCCCATTAGGAAAATGAAGACAAATGGGTCGTGGGGGTCGAGGCGACAAATTGTTCATGCTGTAAAATGTGGATTTATTTTTCTTTTTTCCTCACGGCGCTGCTGTGAAGTTTGGCCCCGTTTGATAACGCAACCCCAGAGTAGGCGTGTCGGTCTGTCTGTCTGTCTGTCTGTCTGTCTGTCTGTCTGTCTGTCGGTCCTCACATTTCCCATGATTCATAGTCTTCTGATAAATATGATCTTATATGAGCTTTTATATATTCTATGTATTTTTTTGGTTTAGTTTGTTCTTGAATGTTTTTTAACGACGAACAAATGACACAGAAGGATCACACTTTTAAATTTGTTGTGCTTTGTACAACAACAAAGACAATCTGATTCTGATATCGCCTGGCAAAAAGTTTTAGCCATCGTAATGTGACGTTTGAATCTAATCGAAAAATGATTGGCACATAACATAGACAAGTACCTATGACATTTTTAAGTCAACATCCACTCTTAACGCGCGTGTCAACTGACGGATTTTCTCTTGAGTAAATCAAATTTCACTTTCACTGCATCAGGCGGTCGTCATTGAGCGGCTGTTGCGATTGTTAAATGCAAATGGCAGCGAGGCGCTGATTGCACAGGGACGTTTAGCTCTATATTATCCCCGGTGTTGTTTAAAAGATGACAAATCTCGCATGTGTATTTTTAAGATGATCCTTTAACACCTATTGTTACTCCAACATCCCTTTACGGCCTCTTCTCACTCACCAAAATCTGCCCGGCGATGATTGACGATCGCTCCAGCGTCGCCGTCTACTATTGTTCGGCCGCCTATTTCTGGTGCTGATCCTCCAAATCCTGCAATTAATCCTAAATCTGTCTCCTTATTTTTGGTTATCTTTGTTTAGGTGAGCAACACCAGCGATTCTGGTGATCAGGACGAGACAATTGGGGAGACCAAGACGGTGACGAGCACCCTCAGCATGCAGGAGTACTTTGCACAGCGCATGGCTCAGCTGAAGAGGGGTCATGGACAGGCCCAGAGCGAAGCCCCAGCAGCGGAGACGGAGGAGATGGACCTCGCCGCAGAACCCAGTGAGGAACCAAGTCCCGTCAGCAGCGGCGGCGAGGACTCAGAGAAGCCCAAGAAGGAGAAGAAGAAGAAGAAAAAGAGCAAAAGGGCTGCGGAAAAGCTGGAAGAAGCTGAGAACTGTAGCGCCCCCATCAGTCAAGAGGAGGATGAGCTCGAACAGCAGGAGCATGCTGGGAAAAAGAAGAAAAAGAGGAAAATGGTTGAAAACGAAGGCGCGGCGATCGAGGACTGTGGCGCCGCCTCTGGTGGGGAGCAAAACTGCGAGGAGCTGCCTCCATCCAAGAAACAGAAGAAGAAGAAGCAACGAAAAGAGGATCGGGAGGAAGAGCTGCTGAACGGACACACAACAGCAGCAGCAGAGGACCAAACTGCTGAGGTTGTGGAGAAGAAGAAGAAGAAGAAGAAGAAAAAGCAGCAGCAGCAGCAGCAGGAGGAGGAGGATGGAGAGGAGGCGGAAGAGGTGATGGAACAAGTCAAAGAGGAGACGAGCGAGAAGAAATCAAAAAAGGCCAAGAAAAGGAAACAGCAGTAGTTTGACTTGACTTGGTGTTTGCTGCTCCTGCGGGACGAGTTCCTCATGCTGAACCTTCCAGGAGGAAACGTGTCATTAAATATCTTGGACTCACACGACCTAATTACCTTCTTGTGAGGGTTGAAGTGCCTCAGCGTCAAAGGTCGCACGCTGTGGGTGTCGGCGAACTCGTCGGAAACCAGCGGCTCACCGACCGTTGACTTGCTCCACAGCCGTTTCGAGGAAACACTTGAAGACATCAGCCCTTTGTGATGTCACAAAGGGCACCAAAGGCTCTCTCCCAGGCTCGTCAGCCAGTGTTGGTCCATTAACGCACACACACAAGTTACACTTGCAGATACCTCTGAATACATTTATCAGCTGTGCTCACATTTAATGGATGGAATCTCTTCATGTTTTTTAAAAAACAGTTTTAAATATGAGGTTGCAGCCGTTCATGTGTTTCCCGTCTTTTCCATTAAGATGATATGAATTGATGCACCATAAATTTTGGGAAATGTATTTAATGGTTTAAGACAAAATGTTATAACCTTTCCTCATTTTGTGCATTATCATTATTTCTTCTTCTTCTTTTTTTTTTTTTTTTTTACACACACACATACTGGGCTTTTTTTAAATGTCCATAAGCTTCAGATTTTCTTATTGAATTAGACAGTTTATGTCAGTTTATTCAAACAAAACACAACACACTGGCTAATAATTAGGTGCCCCATCTGAATTACTTGGAACCATGTAAGAGAAATTATAAATGTTTCTTTGAAAGTGAATTGCACAATATGCGATCGCTGTAACTTCATGAAATCACTTTCCAAATAAATCAGAAGTCGTCATAATCGGTTGCTTTGTTTGTTTCCTCCTCCATATCAGTTCGCAATGGTACAGTGTCGGCCGCCAAATTAACCTCGGCGATCATATGACAGGTGAGAAATTGTTTTTTGTCGTGCCCGGACACGATTAGCAGGTTGGTGGAGCCGCTAACCAGCTCATCTTGTTCCGTCCCAGGTGAGTCAAGGCGGGAAGAAGGAGGCCAGCGGAGACGTCCGGATTTAAGAATTCCCTTCACAAAGTTATGACAAATACAAATAAGACCTCTCCGCAGGTCAGGTTAACACTTGAAGGTGCAGTGTGTAAAATATTTTAAGGAAGCCTGTCTGACAGCGAGTTTCATATTTAGGGCAGTGTCTGAAATACCAGGGCGAGATGGCAGCAAAGACCCTGATTGCTCTGTGTATAGTCTGATATATGTGAAAACCGTTCTAAGGGTAGGAAACTCAAATTACTTCTATTGTACTCCAAGTATACACTTTTATTAATATATTAATGGGCAGTATATTCTGTTTGTATTGATACAAAAATCATAAATCAAGTCAGATTTTACACACTGGACCTTTAATTGAAACCTGTACGATAGTCAGCTGACGGATTCAGTGAAGTCCATGCACAAAAATGGGGAGTGTACGAGTCAAGTGCAGAATGAGGAACTGAAAAATCCAAGGCAGCTCTGTGGTATATAGAAAATTAAAAAGCCTTTATTATGGCACGGCTACACAGATTAAAAATGACTGGACCTACACATCTCAGGTTTTTGACTTAATTTTATTTAAAGGGCCCAAGCAGAGCTTCTTCTTCTTCTTCTTTCTTCTTTCCTACATCCTGTGTGAGAGTCATTTCGAGGAGAGTCATTCATTTCAGAACTTCAGAGGATCATCAGCGTAGATTGTGCGCACAAGTCTGCGCAAATTCACAAGAAGATTTTACAACAGCTGCACATCACTGACCCCCCCCCCCCCTTTTTTTTTTTTTGCAACGACAGTGTCTCACCGGGGTCGTTTACCGGCAACTATTCAGCAGCAACACAACACTTTTGTTGCTGATGCTTTCTTTTGTTTGCGAGTGTTTTTCAGCGAACAAATCCAAAGAAATGCTCGAGTTTGCAAGAAAAAACAGAACGGAACAAAAACATTTTAATATGAAGCCGCCCGCTTGCATTTCTCCGTCGCATCTCCAGATGCTGCGCGGCTCTCGGTGTGAGAGGGTGAACGACAGCCGGCCAACACGGCTCCCACCGCCCACAACACAACACAACACAACACAACACAACACAGGGAGCCTCCACCAGCTATTAGTCATCCCAGACACCCCTGCGACTCTCACTTTCACTCCTCTCGCTCCACATGACGCCAAACTGCACGTCACCACACATCACTGGCCTGCCAGTCTCGGCGTACGTGCACACACACACACACACTCACACACACACCACCCCTGCTGCTTGCACACTTCACTCGTCTTCGCACAAGAGTTTCAGCTTTGTGTGTGTTTGACCAGCGTTTCTGGGCTCCCTGCACAATCTGTGGCTTCAGGTGCCGTTTCCTGTTCCTGTGGTGGTGGAGGAGAGCCAGAGAGGCCGAAGGGGGTCAAGCGATTGAAATCCACTAAAGAGCAGAAAAGGTTAGATCCGTCTCGGGGAAAATAATGCAGATTTGAGGTCAAATTTCAAGTACGGTTTGTTGTCAGGTTCATTCTTTTTGGAAATATGACGCACTCAGAGGCCATATACAGGCTTGCTGTGTGTGTGTGTGTGTGTGTGTGTGTGTGTGTGTGTGTGTGTGTGTGTGTGTGTGTGTGTGTGTGTGTGTGTGTGTGTTGGGCCTACCCTGTGGCCTCAGTCCAAGAGTATCCTGTCAACAGGAACTCCAGGGTTTGATATGGGTCGGCCTTCTGGCCTCAGGAGGGGAGCTGACTTGTTTGCTGTGTGTGTGTGTGTGTGTGTGCGCGCGCGTGTTTGTGTGTGTGTGTGTATGTGTGTCCTGGTTTTATCTCACCGCAAGATGTGATCAGAGCTTCTAAAAATTGATCTGCTCCCACATTTGCCACTGACAGACAGACACACACACACACACACACACACACACACACACACACACACACACACACACAGAAAGATGCTCTTCCTCCATTTAGCAATGGGTGCAACTTCTCTTCACTTTCTCGAGAAACGACATCAGTGGAGCAGCCAACGGGTTTGATGGGCTCGCCAGGACGGTGCCATGACGCCCACGCGTGCAGGAAGTACTGGTTGCGAAAACACCTCAGTGTGTTACGAAGAACAGGTTGGATCAGTTCGAGGGAGCAAAACTTAACTGGAATGGGGAGAATAAATAATAATAAAGGAAGGCATGTGCTTGCTGTTGCCAAATCACACTGGCCTTTAGAGTGAAATTAGATTCAATTCATTTTTTCCACTCTTTTCTTGTAGATTCTAACGGGGGGGGGCACTGGCTGCACCCGTGAACTGTCTGAACCCGTGACGTTATCTGCGGAGTGGAAACTGTTTGTTGTGTTGTGTTGTGTTGTGTGTGTGTGTGGCCGATTTTAAGTAGTTGGTAGTGTTGAAATGTTCCTCCCCATCCTCTCTCTCTCTCTCTCTCTCTCTCTCTCTCCCTCCCTCTCTCTCTCTTTCCTCC
>NW_027466132.1:0-67500 GCF_046127955.1 Nelusetta ayraudi | reverse complement strand
CGCCATTTTTCAGGAGGAGGTGAGCCGTAGCTTTATTTTTGTTAAAGAGCCCCCCCGTAACAACACTGGCATCGTTTTTGGGTTTATTTTCCACTGATTGACAACATTCATCAAGTTCCAATACTTCAAACATTCCTCTGGGTTTAGATCGTTACCCTCTGTGACTGCAGGGCCTGTGGAAGGTCTGTTTAGGGGCGTCCACATTTCGGAAGGGTTGCCTCAGGCTCGGTCGGGGGGAGGAAGGGGGGTGCACGGTGCACCGAAGGGGCCTGACGCTGGTCGGGGGTCAATGACGGGTGCCGCCACGCTGAAGACGGAGAGCGATGTCCCGGCAGCCACAACCTCGGGGAAGGACGCCGAGGTGGGGACAAGGACGTGGCGCCGCAGCCGTCACGTTTGACCTCAGCTGCGACAAAATACAGCGTGTTTATGACAAAAAAAGCCTTAAAAATTGAATGTTTCCATTAGCTAAGAGGAAAATGCAAATGGTTGTTTTCAGATTTTTTTTTTCAACGCTACTTATTCATCACGAGAGGTCAATTATAGCTGTTAAAGCAGGATTTTCTCACAGTTGAAGTATCTAATCAAAACATTTTCATGGATATCAGCAGCAGTCATCCTTGAATGATTACAGCAGTTCAACGGCTTGGTGTCCCCTCGCGCGTAGAAAGTTGAGTCACTGCTGCGTAACCGGCAGCCAGTAAAACCTGCTGCTGATGAAATGATGAGGAAATAGAAAAAAATGGTGGTCCAGAAACACTGATTGGCGTTTAAAGGAATTGAACGTTACACCCAGTGATCACAAACGTACACAGGAAGTTCCCTTTTATTCACAAAATAAGGGCACGGTCTCTTAACGTGAACCACACAACTTCATTTTTTTTTCACACGTCATAAGATTTACACTATCTGTGAGTGCAGGAACGTTGCTCTGAATAAACCCTTTCTTATGATTTCACTCTGATTGCTGACTGGCTCGCTTCCAGTCTCAGGTCACAGCCTGCGGAATGAGTCCGTCAGGTAGTCGCTCATGTTTCCCATTTCCTCCTCTGTCGTCATGTCACTTCCCATGGCAAAACAAACAAGGCCGCCGTCAAAAGCAGTCAGCAGCCGCCGTCGGGGTAGCAGCGTGAGCCCGTAGGAGGCGGAGGACGCACAGCTGTGTAAAGTATTATCCATCTTCCCAGACTGAGGCGAGCGCCGGCGCTTTGAGCACCGTGCAGTCCGGAAGGCGCAGAGGAGGCCGACTGTCTGCCTGCCCCAGCCAGCCGGCCCAGTGGTGGCGGTGGCGGCGGCGGCGGCGGCGGCAGCCAGGGACTGTCCAATCACGTTGGCTGACTTCAAGCGCTCGGGCTGTTAGCGTAAGGTCAGGAGGAAGTGGCTGATTTAAGCTACGTGACTGAGGCATCTCAGTGTCTCAACACCTAATACACGACATGTGCTATTGTGCTCTGGAAAAGACCTTTGGCTCTCGTAATGAGGGTAGAGAGCATGCATACAATAATAACAGGGTAAAGCAGTGGTACAAGCTGAACATATCATAAGTACATATTTAAGATTGAGATTTAACAGAAAAACCTTATACAAGATTCAGAGGAAGTCGACCGTAATATTACGATATTTCAGACTGTAGTATGGCGATATTTCAGAAAAACAATTGTGATTTTGATTCTGTGTGGAGTTTGCATATTCTGCGTGTGTGTGTGTGTGTGTGTGTGTGTGTGTGTGTGTGTGTGTGTGTGTGAACACTCCAAAGACATGTGCAGAAGGCTGTTGGTTGTTACAATCTAGGTGGCCCTGTGACGCATCTGTAATTTTTTCATTGTGCATTAATGAACATTTAAAAAAAAAAAAAAACGTAAATGCATTCATTTATAGACCTCCAGGCCAAACGGGGCATGCCAATACAACCTAGAACATAAAAACAATAGTCCTGGCAGTGTGTTACCCTGGTTGGAAACTTTTTTTTTTTTTTTTTTTTTACACAAGTGCAGCAGCATTGTGTATTTTTGCATCGCATTTTCTTCCGTCCATCACTTTTACCCCTCCCTATACCTTGACACAAGGTAACCAAAATGCTTCCTCACATTACATCTCACTGATTGCACTCCCAAAACTTTAAGTCTACTATTTTGCTTTACGGCAACAGAAGATGTTCGGGTTTTTTTTTGTCGTATCACAACAACCGTCATTGGGACACTCCCGCCAACCACCACGATGCCGCCGAAGACACCGGAACCAATTACAGCCTCCTGATCGCAGCAAACGCAGTGAACTTCACACCAAATTAAACCACTCGGCGTGACGGATAAAGACACACTCGCAGTAAACGCTAAATGTTCTACAGAGCCGCGTTTTCCAGTTGGAGTGCGTTACAGCAGCATAATAACCTGTTTACAATTTGTACTTGGCCTCGATTCAGGCCGGGGAGGAGGGAGGGACAAGGAAGGGGGAGAAACACACACACACACACACACACACACACACACACACACACACACACACACACACACACACACACTAGCGCGCACGGACATCTCGCAGCAAGGGATTATGGGTGAAGCTATTCTTCATCTCATTGTGGCTCAACAACAGGCAGAGTGTGGGGTGGCAGGCAGGCGTGTTCTCGGCCCGGCGAAGAATGGACCAGACTCGTCGAGGGACGGGTGCCATGTGGCAGAGGATGTGCGGTTGACGCAGATGGGGACCCCTGGAAAAAAAAAGAAAAAAAAGAAAACTTGGGGGACCGAGCGAGCAGCCAAAGGGCCTCCCACCCGTACCTGCGCGCTGTGAATGCTGCAGCCGAGCGGGATCCGGCACCTGTTCTAAGCAGATACAGGCGAGCGGCGAAATCGCAGAGGGAGGCCAAGCGCGTGGCTGCCAACCCGGGGAAGGAGAAGGCTAGATTTCCATTTAGCCGCGAGCGCGGCCCGATTACTAATTCGGCACAGGCCTCGCTGCAGAACCAAAAAAAAAAAAATGTGCGCATCCCAGTACAAAAAAAAAAACAAACTCCAGACTTTGATTCGAGCTTTAGTTGCAGGATTAAACATTTCACTTCATGGGCAGGCTTCATAAGATATAGAATACTCTGACATTAACATCGTTCCATGAGGCTCCAAGAGGCAAAACTAAATTGTGCCTCATGTTGTATTTTTTTTTTTTTTTTGGTTTGGTCTCCCCACGTGTCTCTTTCCATGTGTGCGGCGGCCCTATCAGCCTTGTTTTTGCCCGCTGCAGACTCTCCCTGGGGTGGTGTAACTCTTCACCTCAATGTGCAGGAGGATGTTCCTATTGTGCTTCCTAATTGCGGCGCGGTTGTTCCATTCAAGACGCGGAACCTCCCTATCTGTTCCACGTGTGATGTCAAATTGACGGGATTATGGTGATGAGTACGAGGCGTCGCTCGTTTCTATTGACGACCTCAAAACAAAAAAAAAAAAAAAAAGAGGGAGGATAATTACAGCGTTTTATGCAACGTTTTAATTACTCTTGCAAAAAAATCAAGACTCGGAAGGAATGGAGCCTCCGGCTTGACCACGATGGCTAATTTATTTTTGTTTCCAAGAGGGGAAAAAGTTATTGTGATTGTATCGTGTTGTGACAACAGCTAGCTCATAATCTGTCCAGACTGTGCAGAATAAAGGGGGAACCCTCTTGCTGCTTGAAAAGTCTTTGATCAAACGTCACTCCCCATCGTTCTTTCTTTCTTTTCTTTTTTTCATTTCAGCAGCCACCGAATGCTGCCACCGCGCATCCTGAAAAGCAGACGCACTAATGAGAGGGATGAGTGATGCCATAAGTCGAGTGGTGTGGCAGAGAGCCCCTTTTCACAGCGACTGGCAGGGGATAGACTAAGCAAACTGCCGGGCGGACGACGAGACGAGCCGAGTGGCCGTCAGCTCACGACGAAAATGACAAAAGTTCACCAAACGATCATGACGACATTCGTGAATTTCTCGTCACTTCCACAGAATGCATGACGTCTCACCAAAACAATGACGTTTACATAACTCGCTTGGGAGGGAGGGAGGGAGGGACAAAGTCTCATTCCATCCACGAAAGAATTCTGACATTGAAGACATCGACATCCTGATCATAAAGAATTAACTTGTTTTTTTTTAGTTTGCAGTCACTGCAATTTTCAAATCATTAACGCCATCATAAATTGAGGGTTCGTGTCATAGGAGTGTTAGTGGGGTTAGGGTTAGTGTCTTTTGAGTGTGTCTTTCATGGCTGCATATATCAAATGTCAAGAGCTCTTACAAGGAGCTTTTAATATTGAAAAACAAAATGCAGGAGGCCTGCAGCCGCTCTCATTACTGCCCACGGCTGACATGAGATTCATATGATAAGTGTGAGATTCACACTCGTGTAACAGTGATGCAACAGGAACAACAAACCTCATTTACCACGTCTTATTTAGATAAAGTACGTCAGTCCTGACCACACAGCACTTCCGCCACCTTGATGTGCACTGTTTACTCTGAAATCCAGGGCAGGGGCCTGACCTTGGCAGCGGGCCACTCTGGCATCATTTCCACCCCCCCATCCCCTCCCCCTCCGTTCCTCACGTTATGGGTGTAATATTCGGGATGTTGTTGATGTCTGTGGCTTGAAGGAATCCCTTCCTGCTGGATGCTCAGCCTCATTTCCTTGAAGACTCAACATCAAAAATGAGACACATGGATATGAGTCACACACCGGTTCCCCAGAGCTGAGACACTCGGACTAAAGTGCCATGTTGACAGGTTCAAAACAGGATGTGAGCAGGACGGCTCTATGTTTATTGCAGATGGTGGAATGCTCTAAGAGCCGTAGTGGCTGAAAAGTCCGATAAGCGAAGTGAAGCAGCGGCAGTCAGTCACGTATCCGCCTCGTCCAGCAAGTAAGTAAGTGGCTGCAAAGAGACTAAAGATGCCAACTCTGTGCAACGCTTTAATTTTCTGCCACGTCATTTCCCACACGTGTTACACACTGAAGTTGACATATGCAACAATTTTGAAACGCCGATGGTGTACCATGTGCAGCCACCGAAAATACGCTGTTGAAGTTAAGCTATTAAGCCTATTCTAAATGACCGCGCCATTTAGAATAGTCGCAACATTTGTTAGCGCTGCATAGTGAACTAATTAATTACTGCGAAGTGTGGGCTTTCACATGCCACTGTCTACTGCTAATATCATTTGAAGGTCTCGTGTTTGTTTGTTTGTTTGTTTGTTTGTTTGTTTGTTTTTTCCTGAAAGCGGAAATAATAATACAAATAATTTATTTCTTGAACAATACACGTTGTATCCGTTCGGCTGCTTCCTGCTTCTTAAAGCCGCGAGCTGCCTCTTGCGCTTACGTCAGGATGGCCGAGCGGTCTAAGGCGCTGCGTTCAGGTCGCAGTCTCCCCTGGAGGCGTGGGTTCGAATCCCACTTCTGACAACTTTTTTTTTTTTTTTTTTTTTCCTTTTCCCCTTCCCCGTTGTTTGAGATTTCGTTTTCTTTAGTATTTAAACTATTTTCCGTTCTCTGCGTTCTCTCGTTCATACACTCCCACCCCACTGTATTCACTACTTATGAACGCGCACTTGACGTAGCATTTAGCACACGTTCATAAGCAGTCAGGATGGCCGAGCGGTCTAAGGCGCTGCGTTCAGGTCGCAGTCTCCCCTGGAGGCGTGGGTTCGAATCCCACTTCTGACAGACAAGTGTTTTGACAAAGGAGGACCAATCTTTATGGGTTAGGTTTGCCAGTCGGTGTTTTCACGTTTCAAAACAAGTTTGCAAAAACTGACGTCAGAATTCCCACCGAAACTCAGACTGTGAAAGCAGCAGACGCCCAACCCACAAAGCCTGCAGCAATATTTTCCAGGAAGCCGTTTCAAGCACCTCGCAGTTTCAGACACCCCCCCACATTCGCATGCGTTTAGCGAGTGTAATGGCGAGGCACTCCACAAAGAGAGAAAGTGAAGTCTCACGTGAATGTGTTTAAAGTGCGCTTTAAACACAACGTTTTAATGCCCCCCCCCCCCCCCCCCCCCCCCCCCCCCCTTGTGTTTCAAAGTAGATTTAAAAACATCCATTAAAATATTTATTATTAACATTTTTCTGTAATTTTTTGACTGTGGTCTTAAAAAAACACTAATTGTCTCACTATTCGGACCTTTCTTAATTCTGTGGAATCATCTCACCAATTGGGTTGTCTTATTCTCCAGATGCATATAACTGCGCAAAATGGAAGCTCTTTGCCAGAGTTGCAAAGAACCTCCACGTGTGGCGATCTGCACCATTGCCCTTATTGCCAGTCATCATAGTTTAAGCACATCACAATGGAGATTATTTCCATTTGGAATTGAACAAAACAAATCATTGTGTGACCTGCTGTGACAGATCATTTCTTCAGATGTCGCATATGAAAATGATAAATGATGAGGGAATAGTGTTACAATTCAGAGTTCTGGGTATTACCATTCACAGACGTGGACTGCTGTATATTAAATCTTTACCAACTTCCCTAATGTGCTAAATAATAGCGTTGTTAATCAACTTATGTAAACATTCCAATTTCTGTAGCACTGAATGTTTACACTGTTAATCATATTTCTGTCAACTATTTCAGTTGGATGGATCACTTATAGTTTTAAAGCGTTGGGTGTGTGTTTGAGTGTAGTCAGGATGGCCGAGCGGTCTAAGGCGCTGCGTTAAGGTCGCAGTCTCCTCTGGAGGCGTGGGTTCGAACCCCACTCCTGACAACAGTTTTCCACGTTCTTGTTCAAGATTTGTCTTGGTGTGCCAACATCTTAATCTTTCCGACGTGGATGCGTTTGGCCATTCCATTGTCCTTCAGTGCGGCAACTGACCAGTCAGGATGGCCGAGCGGTCTAAGGCGCTGCGTTCAGGTCGCAGTCTCCCCTGGAGGCGTGGGTTCGAATCCCACTTCTGACATAGTAGTCTTTTGACAGAGCAGGACCACAAAATGGAATCTCATCTTTCCGAGCAAGAGTATTCCTATCTTTTTTTCCCCCACGTTTCAAACAAGTGCTTTGTTGTTGTTTGTGTTTGTAGCAAGTGGATGGACCGCTTTTAGTTTCAATGCGTTGGGTGTGTGTTTTAATGGATTCCACCTGTAGGCAACATCCATTCCTGCAATGGCATTCAATTGTACGGCACAACTGAGGGCCACGTTTCAAACAAGTTTCTCGAAATTGACGTCAAAATCCCCACAGAAGCTCAGACCGTGAATGCAGCAGACGTACGCCGTTTTGCACCTGCGTAGACAACTGTTTTTATTTACCAACCGAATCACCACGTGGAAAAAACACCTGCTTTTCCGAGCCAAACTTTCCTTGATGGAGAGAAGAGTTGAATTAGCCGCATCCCGTTTCAAACGGGTGACAGAATCTTGTGAGTATATTTGCTAAGTTTGACGAAAATTGTGTGCACGCGTCTGTTGGCGCACACGCGCAAATTGTATTGTATTGATTGATTGATTGCGGTTGGAATTGGGATTAGGGTTAGGATTGGAGTTGTGGTTAGGGTTTCGTAACCCTCAGGGTTGGGAATGGTTTTAGGGTTGGGATTACAGTTGGGTTGGAGTTGGAGTTAGGGATGACATTAGGGTTGGGGTTAGGTGTGGTGACGACGCTGAAGTTGGCACCACATTCGCTGCGGTGCTTCTTAGGTTTCGATTCCGGGAGCTCTAATATCACAATCAGTTATGTTAGACATATTTAGTAGACATATTTCACGGAAAAACATTTTTGGCCTTTTGGGGGGATGGCAAAGTTGACAACTTTGCCATTGACATTATGATATTTTTTAATTTTTTCAGGTGGATAATTTCAAAAACTATACAGTAGAAATGTGGCAGACATGTGAGGTATCATTGTAACGCCAAGGAGCTCTACTCTCACAATCAGGTGTTAGGGTTTTGGGGTTCCTCATGCGCTAGAAACCCCAAATTTGACGTGGGTGCGTCTTGGGGGCTCCTGATGAAGCAGCAAGTGGCCTCATGTCTCTAGGACAAAGTTGACCTTTGACCCCCATAGACTTGTATGGCATTAGGGTTAGCGTTAAGGCTGAATTTAGGGTTAGGGTTACGCTTAGGGCTGAAATTAGGGTTAGGGTTTTGGGGTTCCTCCCGCGCTAGAAGCCCCAAATTTGGTGTGGGCGCTTCTTGAGGGATCCTGATGACAAAGCAAGAGGCCCTACGTCGCTAGGACAAAGTTGACCTTTGACCCCCATAGACCTGTATGGCATTAGGGTTAGCGTTAAGGCTGAATTTAGGGTTAGGGTTACGCTTAGGGCTGAAATTAGGGTTAGGGTTTTGGGGTTCCTCCCGCGCTAGAAGCCCCAAATTTGGTGTGGGCGCTTCTTGAGGGATCCTGATGACAAAGCAAGAGGCCCTACGTCGCTAGGACAAAGTTGACCTTTGACCCCCATAGACTTGTATGGCATTAGGGTTAGCGTTAAGGCTGAATTTAGGGTTAGGGTTACGCTTAGGGCTGAAATTAGGGTTAGGGTTTTTGGGTTCCTCCCGCGCTAGAAGCCCCAAATTTGGCGTGGGCGCTTCTTGAGGGATCCTGATGACAAAGCAAGTGGCCCTACGTCTCTCGGACAAAGTTGACCTTTGACCCCCATAGACTTGTATGGCATTAGGGTTAGCGTTAAGGCTGAATTTAGGGTTAGGGTTACGCTTTTTTTTTTAAGGTTGAATTGAAACCTAAGAACCCCTGCGGAAGCACCACGGCGAATGTGGTGCCAACTTCAGCGTCGTGGTGTAGTGTTAGAGTTAAAGATTGGTTTGAGGGTTGGTCTTAGGGAAGGGGTTAGGGTTTGGGTTGGAGTTAGGCTTTTATTCCCTTTTTTCTTACAATTTGAGATTTTGTTCTCTTTTCCCCCTTTTTCATGCTAAACTGTAATAGAACATTCTCTCACCTGTTTGACACTGGTCCTGCTCCTCCCATGTGAAGAAAATTCGAAATGCTTGGAAATCTGACGTACAGACCACAAGGTTTTGGTTTGGTTTTGTTTGTTTTGGGTTTTGGTTTTTGGTTTAGACATTCACACACATGTTGCGATTTTGCATTTCACAACTCCATTTCATGCTAAACTGGGGATCAGACCTCCTTTACTTTATAATAATAATAAGATCAATATTGATCTTTTTCTGTTTCTTTTTTTTGTTCGTACTTGATTTTGTGCTTGTGGGAAATAAATAGGCAGACGTGGTTTTAAAAAGCTGATTATCTCCGGGATCCTCGAGTCTCTCTCTCTGTGACCTCGCTGTGACAGGTAAAGGAGAAAGTGTGAACAGAGGTAAAGCCTGTCTGGGCGCTCGTCAGGAGATTGGCACAGCTTTTAATTGTGTAGATTAAACAAAGGTCAACCTGCTCTTTATATCTCTGTGGGTTTATTTTAAACTGGAAGGAGACATAAAAAATAACTTGTTCAATTTGTTTTGCAGGCTCCTTTTCTGAGTTTCAAATGAAGCAGTTTTCATTTGTTTTTATCTTTCTGTCCGACTGGTCACATTAGTTAGCGTAGCACCTCCAGTGTCAGGATGGCCGAGCGGTCTAAGGCGCTGCGTTCAGGTCGCAGTCTCCCCTGGAGGCGTGGGTTCGAATCCCACTTCTGACAAAAGTTTTTTGTTAATGTGGTCGCTAGCGCCTTCCGTATGATCAGAGCTCGCTTCTTCCAGCTGCTTCCGCAGAAACCACAAACCGCTTCCACACATCCTTCTTAATCTCCGACAGTCAGTTTTGATAAAGCGGTACTAAAATTGTAGCTGCTTCTTCCTCCCTGCCTTCTTCCGTGGTTTTTCAGAACAGATACTCAACCTTGGACCTTCTTCCTCTTTATCTGCAAAGGAAGCGGACTGCTCCTGGAATTCTCGGGAAAATTCAGTTGTCTGTCCGAGGTTGGCAAGAGGAGTGAGGAGTGAGAGTTGAGATCTGAGCGATCCGGGCCAGAGAATTGAGACTGTGAATTCAGGGATTAAACACTTGCTGACAATGACTCGGCTGGATGTGAGCAGTGCACAATAGCAGCAGGGGGGAGAGGCGGCTTCCTCGCACCGGAAGGCCTACAGTAACACCCTGTCCTCTGTGATTCTCTGTGAGTCCGAGACTTGCTGCCATTACTCAGCAGGTGGCGGCGGCCGTGGTGTTGGTGGTGTTGGTGGTGGGGGGCTCTCTGCTATTTTCTCCCATGAGTCAGGATGCAATAAATCCGCCCACCTCGAGTCAACCCCAGCACAGCGCGACCAATCAAGCTTCTTAAGACTTCAGACAGATGGCAGTGTGAGAGGGGAGTGTGTGCGTGTGTGTGTGTGTGCAGGGGAGTGGGTGATGAAGCACTATGCCGACCTCCAACACACCCCGCCCCTCCCCCACCATCACAGGGAGGGACTGGCATCCCGTCTGTGAGGCCCTGATAAGGTTAATGGCTCACATATTCCGCCGCCGCTTCCTTTGTGGACGAGAAAAAGGGAGAGCGAGCTGACCCCAGGTGATGTTCAGACCAGGAGAGGGCCGAGCTCCCCGAGCTCTCGCCGTCCTCCACGTGTGCTGAGGTCCAGGTGAATCATGGGGCTTTTCGCAGGGCTCTGCCACCCGCAATCTGTCTGAGGACACTGCGCCAACCAGGCAGCTGGGCCGACAGGGGCTTATCAGCATCCCCTATTAGTGTCAGCTGACAGGCAAACGGGTTTAGACGCTGCCATCTTTGCGCATCACTCTTAGCGTCACACTCCTCAGATTAGACCCCCGCTGGCCATTTGTTGCTCCCTTTGATGTCCGTTTTCAAAAACCTTTCTTTGTTTTCCGCGGAGCAGTTCATGGACAAATAACTTATGTGAAGCAACCCTTTCTTCAGTAAACTCTATTTTTAGCCGTCTGTTTACAGCTTGCTGAAGGAAGTGTCGCACCACGTTCTTACTTACACCAAAAAACGAATGCATTACTGTTAAAAGTACATTTTTGAACATGGGAAGTTGGACAACTGATAGTTTTGCATTGTTGCTTTCCAAGACAGTTTTGATAGCCTGCAAAAAAAACAAAAAAAGCAAACAAAAAAACACAGTGACACACAATAGATGTTAGAATAAGTAAAAGATTCCCTTTATCTACATTCTATGAAGGCTGTACACAATCACTCTGTGGTTTTTCAACCTCTTGGTATAAATTATAAAACCATTTAAATGTCACAAAAACAGACACATTAAGAAGTTGAGAATATACAGTATGTGCAACTGATTGGACAAAACTAAAGCTTTATTTTGCAAAAAGGATTTTTTTTTATTACTGTTTATTTTTATTTCACTCTGTGGGTCAGTGCTGTAAAGTAAATGCAAGTTAACCTTTTACACTTTCTATTTCTTCAAATGTTTAGATTTGTAAACTTCTCCTTTGATGAACAAATATACCACATTTGCTCCATTAAAAATAGTGATCTCCTCTGATTGAATGCAGAACAAGAAGTGAAGAAGAAGAAGGAACTGGTGTGGGCCAAGGCAGACGCGGGTGGAACCATTTCATCAATGGCCGATGCTCTGAAAGGAATACAAAGTAAGTACTGATTGAGTGCAGTCTTTTTGTCATGTGACGAGGGGGAAACCAGACAATGAAAAGGTGTTGATGAATGTTTCTTACCTTAACAATAGCATCAGGTTGGCCAGCTGCAATAAGCAGACCTTCATCTTTTACAAAATTAAAACCGGTATCAGTATCCCTAGCTGAAACTTTTGTTGACAAGGCTGAAGGGGTTTGTGTGTCAGGATGGCCGAGCGGTCTAAGGCGCTGCGTTCAGGTCGCAGTCTCCCCTGGAGGCGTGGGTTCGAATCCCACTTCTGACAAACAAGCTTTTTATGCTAACAAATGCAGCAGTCAGACACAACTAATTTTTTTTTTTTTTTTTTAAATAACTGTGGATATAATACAGTCTAAAGACAGTTAACTGGGAGTGATACTTTGTTGCACCCTAAACGTATTTTTGTGTGTTCTAATCTGTTGTTTGCTCCTGTTTTTGTTTTCTTCATTTTGTTTGTCGCGCCGCTAACAGTGTGGACGCTGTTGTCTTGACATGATTTTCAATAGCTGTATGTGTCAGGATGGCCGAGCGGTCTAAGGCGCTGCGTTCAGGTCGCAGTCTCCCCTGGAGGCGTGGGTTCGAATCCCACTTCTGACAAACAAACAAGCTTTTTGTTTGTTTGTCAAGGCAGTCGTCAGACCCGACTGACACTGATACTTGAACCTTTTGATGACCCCATGGTGGTCTAACACCCGGCTGAGGGTGCTGTCACCAACCCAGAGCGGCCTGTTTTTAGCGCACACTGTGTGGAGCAAGCGACAGAAGTAAAGAATGGACCTGCTCATTTCTGCAGAGTTCACTGACTGCATAGAGAGAGAACATTGTTTTGAAAAATGGGGCTTTTACTGTTGGGTGCACGTAGTAAAGGCTTGCAGGTCTATAACTGCCACTGCCTGATTGCTGTTGTTTGCCCTGTGGCTCTGGTAAGATGATCACTTTGAAAGTTAATGTGGTAGTCAGGATGGCCGAGCGGTCTAAGGCGCTGCGTTAAGGTCGCAGTCTCCTCTGGAGGCGTGGGTTCGAACCCCACTCCTGACAACAATTTTCCGTGTTCTTGTTCGAGATTTGTCTTGGTGTTCCAACATCTTAATCTTTCCGACGTGGATGCGTTTGGCCATTCCATTGTCCTTCAGTATCGCAACTGACCAGTCAGGATGGCCGAGCGGTCTAAGGCGCTGCGTTCAGGTCGCAGTCTCCCCTGGAGGCGTGGGTTCGAATCCCACTTCTGACAAATAAGCTTTTTATGCTAACAAATGCAGCAGTCAGACACAACTTATATAAATATTTTTAAAATAACTGTGGATATAATACAGTCGTAAGACAGTTAACTGGGAGAGACACCTTGTTCCGCCCCAAACACATTTTTTGTATGTTCTGATCTGTTGTTTGCTCCTGTTTTTGTTCTTTTCATTTTGTTTGTAGCGCTGCTAACAGTGTGGACGCTGTTGTCTTAGCTTGATTTTTTGAATGACTGTATGTGTCAGGATGGCCGAGCGGTCTAAGGCGCTGCGTTCAGGTCGCAGTCTCCCCTGGAGGCGTGGGTTCGAATCCCACTTCTGACAAACAAGCCTTTTATTTGTTTGTCAAGGCAGTCGTCAGACCCGACTGATACTTGAACCTTTTGATGACCCGTGGTGGTCTCAGAGGGTGAAACTAACACCCAGCTGAGGGTGCTGTCACCAACCCAGAGTGGCCTATTTTTAGCAACAGCATCATCAGGCAAGAATTGGGGGCTACCAGTCAGGATGGCCGAGCGGTCTAAGGCGCTGCGTTCAGGTCGCAGTCTCCCCTGGAGGCGTGGGTTCGAATCCCACTTCTGACAGACAGACTTTTTGTGATCATAAATGCAGCAGTCAGACACAACTGATACAAATGTTCTTCTAGTGAGAATTTCCATGTGAAATTATACAGTTAAAACACTTGTGAATTTTCTCCCACTTACAGGCCATTCTTTATTCACAACAAGAGAGCATACGCAGTGCATTCAACAAGTCATTGTACCTGATCACTAACCTTGATTTTGGCCTTGACCGCTAACGCCACGCTAAATACCCCCCACAGACTTACGGTGCAACAAAGGTAGCCGGTGCATGTGCATGCAGTTGCACGTTATCATCTGACGGTTCTATATGTTCAGCCTGCAGTATTTAGCAATATTTTGACTGCCTGGAAAAGACATTGCATGAATCTATAGTCATGCAAAGTCATTAAATGTTACTCAGTTACTGTAATAGTGAGTAATTACAGCGATGACATTATTCAGCATTTTTGCATCACTCAGGAAGACCAAATCCTTGTACATGAAATCCACACACAAATGATAAAGTTAATAATAACACAGAGAGTCGCCACATTATGCCGAGTCATTGATTGCTGCTGAGCCTCCTGGGTGCCTTCTAAAAGTGTGTTTAACTCCCTTTATGCAATGGTCAAGTCCAAGTCATGTGTCCAAAGCCTCAGCAGATTTCAGTCCAATCTCAGAGTGATTAGCGGGGCTTTTCCTTCTATCCTTAGCTCCCCACGTATCGCATTAGCAGGCCGACTCACTTCTGCAGGGAGGCTTTTTGAACTGGTCCCTCTGCCTGCAGCCAGTCTGCCGCTTCCCCGGGACTTTACCTCTTGCCGCGCGCTGGCTGCTGCAGTTTTGGAACTATTCGCACCTACTTTGCTTCGTTCATGTTCGGTAAGTGTACATCGCAACCGCGGCCGGCTTTTTTTCCTTTTGCATTTTTATTATTATTATTTTTTTTTATGTGATATTTACGTTGCGTCAGAATGACACAGCAAACTGCGTCCGCAGAAGATCAAACGCAGTCCGATGCGAAGGCGCGGCCGACAGGAGGCTGCGCTGTTCGGCTATAAAGAAACCGCGTGAACTCGGCCTGGCCTGCGGGCAGGATGTGGTTCTTATTTTCCTTGTTTCAACTTTTTCGAGTGCCTCACTTGGCAAATATGACGCCTCTGGGATAAGTAGCATTATTCCAGAGATCCAAGGCCACATATGTTTCCTGGTCATGGTGAGTGAAGAAAATAGTTTTTTTTAGGGGGTCTGTGGCAGTCAGTTAAAAAACAAAAAAAACAGTTTAAGTCAAGGCTGGTTTGCAGGAAAATTATTATATATATAAAAAAAATACTTTCAAAGGCTATTTCTTTCATGTTATTTAAAAAAGTCAATCAGAGGTAAATAAGTCTTTGTTTGCAGACAGTCCTCTGTTTAGTCCCATTTTAATGGACTTGCATTCACACTTTGACCAGGTGCAATGATTACATTATGCGTCCTTATTAACCAGTTGAAATAAAATGAAGTAAGTTTTATTGCAAATTAATCAGCAACATTATAATAGATTATACATTAAAAAGAAACAACAACAACTAAAGGACCCTTCCTTTCCTAATGAACACTCAAACAATAGTCATGAGGAATTGATGAGTAATGCTGCCAGTCCCCTTTGAAAGGCTTCTCGCATGAGGGAAAAAAAGTCAACTCATAACATCATTTTCAATGTTGTGCTTTTGTTTTGTTCTGTGGTGATAGAAGTCTTATGTACGTTTGCATTTCATGCAGACGTGAATGCAGTACTTTACTGTCGGACGACCATAAAACAACCGTCTGTCTGCCGAGGTGATTTTATTAGACAAAAGAAGAAGAAGCTAAATTTGCTATGCATTTTTATTCAGCACTTTAGAGGAACAGCTTTATAAAACTTGACAATGTTGCACAGGAGTTGTGCAGGAGTTTCCCTCTCTGCAGAGGAGGTGCAAAACATAAGTAGCTGGCTGGTTTTTAATGTCAACCAGTGTATTTTCTGTACTGCCAAAAAATGTGATTTGCTTGCATCTCTCCAGAGCGCTAATACAACAGACGTGACGACAGTCAAAACTGCTCTTTAAACGTGTCCATCAAGCTTGACCTAAATGGGAGTGACGGAATGTCGACTCCTTTCTCTGGAACTCACTGCTCACCGTTGGCTCGGGCTCTTTCTCATCGCCCGGCATTGTCGCAGGGAAACACATTGTACCAGCTGAAGACACGGCTGCTTTTTATAGCTTAATCCGTGCACTATTGATTGCAGGCTAGGCCTGCTAAGATTGTCTTTTTTTCCCCCCTCGCCGCTGACAGCCGCTGAGGTGATGTCCACTCTCACTGCAAGCGGCGACTTAAGCTCGTTATTTAAAGTCAGCGGGAGGATTTATTTGTGGCAGCATCCTCATTATCCCTATCTTCATTTACTCTTTGATGTCCCCGGCAACGTGCAACACGTAACAGGCACTGTAAGTGTACCACAAGTGCTGCTAAACTGTGAACAACACCCCGTCTAAAGCAGATTTTTTTTTTTCTTGTTTGATTCTTTATCTTACAATGCAACAAAACACCTAAGCTGTCTATTTTAGATCTCTAGGCTGTGCTTAAATTTGGCTGATATAAAAGCAATAGAAAGCCGCAACAGTTTGTTTGATGAAGGCAAAACATTTCCAACTTTTAAGCATCTTGCTGATTGAGCTACTTTGCAAGGTTGAGCGGATGCTGGTCCAAATTGAAGCAGGCAAGCTTGCTGTGAACTAGGTGGAGTAAAGTTCTGCCCCGCAGAAACTAGCTGCATGCACACAGTTGTACACTGGCAAACCGTTTTCAGCGGCAGTCGGGGTTACGCGTCTTGCCCGAGGGCACATCGACACGTGGACTGGAAACACCGGGAATCAAACCGCTGACCGTCCAGTTAGCGGAATCTACCACACAACTTCCACACACAGGTGTCTTGATCCTACAATCACTTGAGATGCGTTAATTGCGCTCAGGTGATCTACTTTTCACACACACACACACACACACACACACAAAAACACCAAACCAGAAATAGCCTGGAAAGTCAACATATAACCAGCAGCAGCTGCAGGAACAGCCCTTACGTCAAGTCTAGACTTGACTTAGTGGTGAAATCGTGTTCAAGTTGATGTAAGCAACTATTCGTGGTTATCTGCTTAAGTCGCACGGGAGATCAAAATCGGCCTTATGCAACTCTGAACCAAACCTGAAGCGCTTTAAGCTTAGAAAAACAGGATCGCAGGCACAAACGTGCAGAATTTGACCTTTTTTAATGCAAACGAGCCGACAGGAATGTGGAGAACCCGGTTGATTCTGACCCCGAAACCCTCTTCCTTGTGCTTCCAGCTTGAAACAGACAGGGGCCATGTGGATGCACGCTGCACCGCCAGGCCCGGGACGCTGTAGGACAGACGTGGCAGCCTCCTTCGTCCGCGCGCACCTGCTCACCTGAGCACCTCCGCCGTTGGCAGCAGGAAGGACCACCCGCCCACCATGTCGTCGCACAAACGCAACTTCCAGTGCTTCAACGACGTCGGCTCCCACAAGTCGCCGGCGCCGTTCAAACACCACGGCGGCCACCTGCCCAGGATCGGCCAGCGCGGCCTGGTGGCGCGCTACGACCCGCTGGAGGAGTGCTACTACTGCTCGGAGTACGCGAGGCACGCTCAGGCCCTGGAAGCGCTGGAGACTCAGGCCTCACCTCTGTGTCACTCGTGCGCGCCGTGCGTCCACCACCAGCCCCACCACCAGTATGTTCCCAGTAGGCCCGACGGGCCGCCCATGCTCCACCACAGGCACAACAAAAAGGTGGTGCTGTTGAAGAACAGCGACCCCTCGCTGAGGAGGACCATCGTGTTGCACCGCAGGAACTTGCGCAGCTTTGGGCTCTTCTTAGAGGAGCTTTCTGCACTCATGCAGTACCACATCAGGAAGCTGTACACCCTGGAGGGCTGCAAGGTGAGGGCACCCATTATCGCAGGATGTTTCTTGTTTTCATTTGGTGAAAAAAAAACAAAAGCCTCTCTTAACAGTCTCAGAGTGAGGGACCCTTTTGTTTGCATTTGTGTTTTGTCCCTCACACATTGTCCTGCATTTTACTAGAAGTGGCGTTTGTGTGCAATTATTTGGTGCCGGGCAACTGGACCGACTTCATGTCTGAGAGTGAAAAGAAGAGTGGAAGAGAGGCCTCTAGTGACAGGACCAACTCCCTACTCAACTCCCCCCCTCCAGAGCTTCCTCAGCTTCCAGTCTCATCCAGAGGCGCTGTTTCAAAATGACAAAAATAACGAGTACGAGCTGAATCGAGTTAAGCTGTTAGAACCTTTTAGAATGATAAATACGTTTTAGTGGCATTTTAATAGTTAACTGAATCTTTAATCTAACATGAGGATGATTCGTTAATGAGCTATTATTAATGTATAATTCTATTATTACTTTTTACCTACTACTACTAACTACTTACAAGTGATGTACACGTCATGTACTCTCCAATGTTCCATGTTGTAATGTTTTTTGGAACATCTTCTATTTTCCACCAATGTGGCAATGGGAAAATTCCTCAGCATCATCAATGCAGATACAAATGCCGTTTTACACTTTACACCAAACAAGGATATTCCCTTTCATACAAACTTAGGTGACGTGAACCTTTCTGCGCTGCCATAAATCTTGTTCATATCAGAGCTATTTTTGAGGAAGAGAAAACAGGTCAACTCCAAGGTGCAGTAAAAAAAATAAATAAATAAATAAAACTAGAATACTCAGCGATACTTGGGCCTTTCAAAAGAAACAGTACCGGCTGTTCCGCCAGAGTGCCCGAGTGCCTCGTCATTGGTGAACTGTCCCAGAGATCATCCTGGATTAGGTTATTATCTGGCCTTGAGTCACAATCTTCTTCTGTAGGGACAAAGAGGACAGATGCACAAAGTGTGCAGTAGAAAATACATTTAATTCATTTACTAAGAATACATACTGTGTATATATATATATTATATATATATATAAAAACTGGCATCTCACTCTGGTAGTTTGGTGTGTTTTTATAAAAACTGAACACTTTCAGACTGCAGTGTTCAACTTGATCGCTGTTTCAAAAATAATCCCTCTTCTGGAGGGTTATGTAAAGGTCAAAGAGCCCTTTTAGTTCAGCTTGTGCCCTCTGTGTTTCTGTTCCAGATTGACAACTTTCAGAGTCTTATGCAGTGCTCCGGTGTCCTTGTCTGTGTTGGTTGTGAACCCTCCCATTCATCCATCCTGGAGAATTTTAGAAAAACATCCAACGACAAGCTTCCTAAACTGAACTCGAAGTCACGCTCCTCTGGCTGCAATGGCGGGAACGAGGGTACGCATGCATCTTTAAAGAAATCATATATGATGAACTCTGTAAATTCTTCTGTGTAAATCAGATGAAAAAAATAACAACCATGTATTTGTTTGTTTCTTCTGTTTTGATTTAAACATTAAGAAGTCAAGGGGAGTGCCATCAGTCCAAAGCTGGAGTCTGTGACCAGATCCGGCAGTCTCAGGCAGTCTGTGTCATCTGACAAGTCACTGCCAGACGGAATAGAGTCTCCGGATAAAGTAGATTCCTGCCAGAACTCCAGTGATGGAATTAAGGAGGAGGACATAGAGAAAAGGGTGCGTTACAACAAAGACGGCAGTTTGTCCATGGAGATGAAAGTGCGCTTCAGCTTGAAGGATGACCAAACGCTGCACTGGTCAACCAAAGTAAGAAAGACGCCGGGCAAGACCAGCGAGTACAGCAACGCCCACTTTGCACAAGTCAGCGATCTGAGCGACGTGGAATCTGAGAACATCTCAGCTGGTGACCAGGATGAAGCGTACGCTGCGAGACGCTACCATGGAAATGCAGAGGAGCCCCATTGTCCTCACTGCTGCAGCCGCTGCCAGGATTACAACATCTGGAAAAACACGCCCGGGGCACACGGGGCGAGTCGCTGTATTCACACCTCCAGCTCAAGTGCGTCTTCGCACACTGTGGTCTCTCGGAAGACGGTGGTGGAGAGGCAAACGGTGTCGAGGTCGAGTGTGGAGCACTCAGAACAAGGCCTGGAGACGGAGACTTGCACTGAGCAGATTGTCGAGGCAGCTGAAACCGTAGAGTACTGCGTCACCAGGAGCCAGACGTGCACGCCGAAATCCAACGCTGACGCTGGTGAATTGTGTGCCGACGCCACCTCTGATGCACTGACAGACTGCAAGGAAGATCAAAATAATGATGCTGAGGATGCCACAGGTGTCGGGCCTGAAGCAAGTTCACCTACGCACCCAGCAGCACACAGCCCTTCTGATGTAGCATCCAATGCTTCTGGGAGCTCTGGCAGGTCAAGGAAATCCAAAAGATCCCACACTTGTTCCTGTAAAGTGTCCAATGACCAGGAGGGTAGTAGAACAGGTCACACCACTCCCCAAGCTGAGGATGCCGATGTACAAAGAGAACAATCAAGTGCCATGTCTGTTAAATCGAATGATTCTAGCAAGTCCGAAGAAGCTGTGAATGATGCGATTCATGATGGACTGGAGCATAGATCCAAAAGTGCCACGTCAGTTCATTCAAATGCCTCAACAACATCTAAATCTGTTGTTTTAGAAGCTAATGCTGAAGAAACACAAACACAGGATGATACAGACACACAGGAAAGACCTTTAAGTAGTATATCTGTTAGATCGGGTAAGTCTGTGACATCAGTTAAGTCAGGAGCTGCACCTCAACAGCAAGATGTCGAAGAACGGGCTCTAAGTTCCATGTCATCAAAATCCAAATCCTCTGTTAAGTCCAAGAGATCAAACGTGTCTAACAAAGCAGGTGAAGAACAGGCAGAGGAGGAAAGTGAGCAAAGGCCAACCAGTGCCAGGTCGGCTTCATCGAAAGCTTCTGCTAAATCTAAATTGGAGGGAACTGAAGACCCCGAAGATGAAGGTGATGAAGTTGCTGTTGAAGATTTAAAAAATAGTGACGAGAATGACGAAGCCGAGGAAGTCGGAGAAGATCAAGAGAGAGTGTCAAGTGTCTTGTCATCCAAATCAAATACCTCTGCGGTATCTACTCACTCAAAGTCATCAAAGCTCCAAGATGAAGAAAACAATGATGAAGAACAACTGATAGCCACTGAGGAGGTTGAGGAAGAGCGAGCTGCAAGTTCCATGTCATCAAAATCCAAAGCCTCTGTCCAGTCAAAGAGATCAGGAGTCTCTAAAGCAGAGGAAGAACAGGCAGAGGAGGAAAGTGAGCAGAGGCCAACCAGTGCCAGGTCGGCTTCATCGAAAGCTTCTGCTAAATCTAAATTGGAGGGAACTGAAGTTCCTGCAGATGAAGATGATGAAAATCCACAAAACGCTTGTGAAATTGCTGAGGAGAATAAGGATGCTGAGGAAGATATGGAAGATCAAGAGAGAGTGCCAAGTGTCATGTCATCCAAATCAAACAGTTCTGCAATATCTGCTCGCTCAACGTCATCAAAGCTTCAAGATGGAGAAAGTACCAAAGGAGACATTGAAGAGAGGCCGCCGAGTGCTGTGTCAGAAAAATCAGCAAAGGTTCAAACCTCTGAAACTGAAATCCAAGATAATGTTGAAGATGCACAAGATTCTGTTGTGAGAACACCCAGTGTTTTATCAAACGTTTCATCGACTAAGGCCAAGAGTGAGAAGGAGGTGGTCGAAAATATGGAGAGATGCCCGAGCAACATGTCAGGAAAATCCATCAGGTCAAATGCATCTGTGAAATCCAGGAAGTCTGAAAATCTAAATGCAGAACAACAGGCTGAAAATGGAGAAAGTGTCAGAACATCAAGTGCAATGTCAGAGATGTCCATCAGATCAGTCGAGGAAGCTGCAACGGAGAGAGCAGCAAGCGTAATGTCAGAAAAGTCCAGTGCGTCTGCAAGATCTAGACGGTCCAGGAGGTCAGAACCTCATGCTCGAGAAAGTTCTGACATTCCCGATAATGAAAATGTTGAAGAGCAAAGTGAGGGAAGACCAGAAAGCACAATGTCCATTAAATCTGCAAAGTCAAGTCTCTCTGTGAAATCCAGCAAATCGAAATCATCTCAAGTTTCTAAAAAGGAAACTCAAGAGACATCAAACCCCTCCTGTGCCTCAGCTGATGAAAATCTCATGAATGATGATGAGGCTGAAGGAAGAGCACCTAGCACTATGTCGCAAAAGTCCAAATCCTCTGTTGTTTCCCGTAAGTCAAAAGCCTCTAAAGAAAAGCATGAAGAAGGCAAAGAGAGAACAGCGAGTGCGATGTCTGTCAAGTCAAATGCCTCCAATATATCTAAAAAATCACAAGCTTCTCAAGTTCTTTCTCAACATGACGACAAAGCTGACAATGTTTCTGACGAAGGTGATGTTGAACCAGAAACCAGTGAGAGGTCAGCAAGCTGCATGTCAGAAAAATCCAGCAAGTCCAACATTTCTGCAAGATCTCACAAATCCGGGGGCTGTTATGGCTCGGATGAAGAACGTGCGTCAGTGAAATCCACACGGTCCAATGCATCAGCTAAATCAGCCAAAACAGATGTTTCTGCCAAAAGCAATATATTGAGCAATGGCGATGACTCAGATGAGGACGACAATGCAGGACAATCCGAGAGCAGGGAGAGATCTCAAAGCAGCATGTCTGCTGCATCTGCAAAGTCAAACGCTTCGGCAGCGTCTAAAAAATCCAGAAGCTCTGCAGCTACTTCTGAAAACATTGGACATGCCTCTGAGGAAATTGTCAATGATCAAGAGGAACAAGAGCAGGAGAGAGCACCAAGCAATTTGTCAGTGAGATCAGCCAAATCAGCAAAGTCAAGTGTTTCCACAGTATCAAAGGTATCTGAAATTATCATAGATAATGCATCTGAAACTTCAGCAGAGAGAGCTGCAAGTGCTCTGTCCGCTAAATCAGCCAAATCCTCTGCTTCTAAAAAATCTCTTAAATCAAATGCTTCTGGAGCTGGTTCAGGCCAAGTGGAAGAAAATCACACGGAACATTTAGAGCGACCTTCAAGCAGTCTGTCAGTCAAGTCGGCAAGATCAGCAAAGTCAAATGTTTCCAAAACCTCGAGGAGATCAAAAGTTTCAGAAGCTCCCCTTGAGGACCCCGTTGACAATACAGAAGAAAAGGTTGTTGAGGACGAAAGTGAAGATAGACCAGCCAGTTCAATGTCTGACCAGTCAATCAATTCAAGCATTTCTATGAGATCAAACAAGTCAAAATGCTCTGTGCACTTTCACCTTGAGAAAGACGATGAGAGTCCCAATGAAGGGGATGATGAAGACCAGACTGAAGACAGAGCACTGAGCTGCCTGTCAGCCAAATCAGTCAAGTCACGTGTTTCTGAGAGATCTACAGAAAGAGCCCCCAGCGCTTTGTCTGTTAAGTCTGTAAGGTCACAGGCTTCTACAAAGTCTGTCAAATCAAACGTTTCTGAAGTTTCTTCGGCCAAATCTTCCATTGCTCCAAATGAAGAGGCCGTTGAAGATGAAAATCAAGAAAGAACTCAGAGCGCCATGTCAACCAGAACCACAAAATCAACCGTTTCTGCCAAATCCTCAAAATCTACAGTACTCGATGGTCCACCTGAAGATGAGAGACCACCGAGCAATGTATCAGTCAGATCTGCAAAATCAGGAAAGTCAAATATTTCAACAGGATCCAAAAAAACAAAAGCTTCGGAGATCTCCACCGCTGAGGGTGTCAATGAAGACTTCAGATCAGTGAGTTCAATGTCAGTAGAATCGGTCAAGACAAATGCGTCTGTGAAATCCAGCAGGTCAAAGCGTTCGACTGATGCTCCACAAGACAGCGTTGGTAGACCCAAGTCACATGCCTCCACAGTATCTGTGAAATCAAATAGATCTGAAGTTCCTCCTGATACTGAAACCCTTGAGGTGAAAAATGATGAGGAAGAAAGTCAACAGAGAGCTGATAGTGCAATGTCAGCAAAGTCAAATGAGCTAAATGCATCACCGGTTCCTGCTGAAGAGAACACTAACCCCTTGGAAAGACCTTCAAGCACCTTGTCGGTCACATCAGCGAAATCAAATGTTTCTAAAACATCTAAAAAATCAAAAGCCTCAGGGATTCACTCTGAAGTAGTGACTGATGGGAGAGCAAGTTCAATGTCTGCTCAGTCAGTCAAATCTGTTAGCTCTGCTACATCGAAAAAGTCAAATACCTCTGCGGTATCTACTCACTCAAAGTCATCAAAGCTCCAAGATGAAGAAAACAATGATGAAGAACAACTGATAGCCACTGAGGAGGTTGATGAAGAGCGAGCTGCAAGTTCCATGTCATCAAAATCCAAAGCCTCTGTCCAGTCAAAGAGATCAGGAGTCTCTAAAGCAGAGGAAGAACAGGCAGAGGAGGAAAGTGAGCAGAGGCCAACCAAAAGAACAGCGAGTAGTTTATCAGTCAAATCAGTTCACTCACATGTCTCTGAAAAATCACAAGTGTCTGTCGATAAACCCGATGGTGCAGCTGAGACAGAGGAAGGAGCTGAGAGAACAGCCAGTGCAATGTCCAGCAAATCAACGAGGTCACGTGCCTCGGGAAGATCAGCTAGATCGAAAACGTCTTACGGTGGTTCTGGCAAGGTAGACAACGTTTCTGACAATGAAAATGGTGAGGATGATGAACAGGAGCGAGCACAGAGTGCAGCATCTGCTGCCTCCAAAGTTTCATCCATATCTATAAAATCGAGGAAGTCAAAGGCCTCAAGTGTTCTCACTCAAGACCAAGAGAGTTGCATGTCTGCAAAATCACCTACATCAGTTAGCGTTTCTGGTGAGGAAAAAACTGAAGCAGAAACTGAAGAGAGATCACCGAGCACTGTGTCGGCCAAATCAACAAAGTCAGATATTTCTGCGTTATCTGGCGAAGTGAATGCAGAGGAGGACGATGAAAAAGATTTGACTTTGCAAAGGCCACGGAGCACTTTGTCAGTTAAATCCGCCAAATCTGCATCTTCTGCAAAGTCTCGCAAGTCGGAAGCAGCTGCAGAGGAGCCGAGCGAGCGAGCACAAAGTAGTGCTTCCATCAAGTCTACAAAATCCATCAAGTCAAACACTTCGGTGGTATCCAAGAAGTCAAAGGCTTCCGAGGTTCGTGCCGATGATTCTGCCAACGTCGCAGAGGAAAACACAAATGACGAAGAGGTGAGATCAGTGAGCTCAGTGTCTGGCAAATCTGGGAAATCAATCAGAACTTCAACGTCTACGAAATCCAAAAGTTCTCACACAAATCAAAATGCAAACAATGATGGGGACTTGACAGCTGAAGAGAAAAGTGAGAGAACTCAAAGTGCCATGTCAGCCCAATCGAAGATGTCGGTCAAATCAAACAAAACCCAAAAATCTGCTCTTCTTGCTGATGAAAATGGCTGTGATGATCAGGAGAGACCACTCAGCACTGGGTCTGGAAGATCCAGTCAACTTAACATTTTGGATGGAACTGAAATCCCTGCTGTGACAATAGAAGTGGAGTCAGAAAGAGTATCAACAGCCATGTCATCAAAGTCCAAGCTGTCTGCACGTTCGAAGAAGTCATCAACATCTAAAACCTCGGAAAAGAAGAGCAATGGTCGTTCACCGAGTCCTCTGACTGCCAAGTCAAATTTGTCCGCAAAATCCAGAACATCAAAAGCTCCTGATGCTTTGACAAATGACTCGGCCCAAAGCACCCTAAAACCTGTGATTCAGCGCACACAATCAGATGAGAGTGATCTGTCCCAAACTCTGTCCATTTCAGATGTTGTCAAAGAGGCAGTGGAGATTAAATCCATCACAGAAAACATCTGCAACTGTGCCGACAACAGAAGCAATAAAAGCGGGAAAAGCAAAAAGATGAACGCGACTGACAACGACTTCAAACTGGTCCCCTCTAACCTGCCCAATGCTTCCCCCAATGAGGTTGTCAATGAATGGCTGCGGACTATACCGTCAGACGGCAACATGTACGACATGGAGGGACTCGGTGAGACTTGTGACAGGCAAAACAGTGGCCACGCAAAAGATGTAGTGAACGGGGTGGAGGACAACGACAATAGCGATGACCATGCAGCTGGAGACACTGAGGGCGCGGCGGAAGGAGCTGTGAACAATAATAAGAACTGCGAAACAAAAAGTACAGAGGCACCAAACGCATCCAGTGCCCATTCCGAGAGAGACGGCGACTTCAAATTTTCCAACTCCCACATTCAGGTGATGAAAGTGCTTTTAAGTCCACAGCTCGACAGATGTAACAGCCTGCCTGAAGTTTCACCAGTGTACGGACGGAAGCTCAGCACTTCGGCTCAGGGCCTTCTGGATAGCCTTGTGAAGCTGCAGCTGATTGACAATAATCTGGGTAAAGCAAATGAAAAGGATGAGAGGTACCAGGAGCTGATGAGTATCCTACAGTCCCTTTGGCTTTGTTCCCCTCAGGAGAACAAGCGAGAAGCGAAGAAGGACTTTGTGGATGACGAGTACAATCATACGTCATCCTCTGGCGTGGATGTGAGCAGCGGCTCGACGGGCTCAGGGAAGAGCAGCGACGGCGCTAATGCTGAACCAACTCAAACACACAGTACTGTGGACATGCTGAAGAGGGTGTGCGAAGAAGAAGAGGCAGAGGGAGAAGATGCTCAGTGGACTTGCGAGAGAGAGGTGGAGGAAACGTTTCAGGACAAACAGAAGGAAGATGATCCGGCAACGGACGAGACTCTCACAGGCAATGAAAGTCCTAAAGAACTCCCTGAGACGCCATCATCCTCAAACAAGAGCTCAGAAAATGACAGCAGTGGTCAGAAACCCTTGGAAGCAGTCGGCACCTGTAAAATTGCAGCCAAGAAAATTTCTCAAGACCCTGATCCTGTCTTGGTCTTAACCTTGCTTACAAAAATAGAGAAGCAATTTATGACACACTATGTCAATGCAATGAACGAGCTTAAAGTCCGCTGGGACTTGGACGATAACAATCAGCTTGACATGATGATAAGTGAACTCCAGGATGAAGTGCACAAAAGAATCCAGAAAAGTATCAATAGAGAGCGTAGGAAAATCCAAGGTCGGGCGGGCCTTCCAAGACCCCCCAGAGAACCCATGTCCCGTTCTTCAACAACACAAACTGAGGAGAGACGGCGGAGGCTGCAAATGTTAGTCCAACAATCGATTGATTCTGAGGGGAAGAGGGATGATGACTCGGCAACTGGAACATCTTACAGTGACCAGCGCAGTGAGAACGATGACGAGTACTGCCCCTGTGAAACGTGCATCAAGAAAAGAATAGAATCAGGACAAACCCTCCCCGCAGAGATCTTGAACACTGCACCTGTCCTCGTTGATTTTGACCTGAAGAACATTCTCATGGCGAAGAACGCCGGTACTGATGCTGAAAGGAGCACAGCAAAGACACTGGTAGAGGACGCCATTGATGGCGCCATTAAAGAAGTGGAGGCCGATGAGGACCACTCTGATGAAGAGAGTGAAGCCACACTTGCCGCCATCGAAGCTGAAGAAAACAATGTGGGTCAAGAAGAAGAGTTCGAAGAAGTTGATGCCACAGTGGAGGAAATTGCTGAAGAGATCAAAGAAGAGGAAGAAGCCGCTGCAGAGATGATGACAGAAGCTGCAAACGAACAAGAGGAAGAGGCTCCTGAGGCACCAGCAGTCGAGCAAGAAAACATAGAGGAAGACTTTCCATCTGCAGAAAAATCAGACAATGAGGAGGCTGTGGAGCTCGAAGCGGTTGAGAGAGAAGAGATCAGTGCAGAAGCTCCTGAGGAGTCTGACCCAGCGGTCGAAGCAAACCTTGGTGTTGACGATGAAGAAGCGGAGGATGTGTCAAGTGAAACTGAAGCTCTAGACGAGAACGTGGCAGAGAGTGCCGTCTCATGTGAGGATGCAAGCGAGGAAGAGACCAAAGATGTTGATGAGGCAGAAGAAAATTCCGCCTCCATTGTTGGCAGTTCTGTTGACGAAGACCAACTACATGATGAGGAAGTTTGTGTAGATGAAAGGGAAGAGGCAGAATCCACAGCGTCGGCCACAAGTATGCGTGACTCAGACACAGAAGAGACAGTGGACAAGGCAGCAGAGGATGATGAGGAAAAAGAAGACACCGCTGCTAGCTTAAATGAGTCTGAAGATCAGAGCGATGCTGAAGCAATGTCTGAGGAGCAGGCGGCGGCTGAAGATGAGGTGCCTGTGGAGGACGAGGTGCCTGAGGAAGACCTCGAAGCGGAAGTGACGGCTGTGGCGGCTTCACCTGAGCTTCAATCGAGCAAAGACTATGCTGAGGAGGAAGAGGCAGCTGACGAGGACGAGACAGATGCCGAAAAGAAAGTAAATGAAGAGGCGGCTGCTGACTCAGCAGACGACCACAATGAGGCAACCATGACTGATGAGGCATCAGTTGAAGAGGCAACAGATGACGGTAACGCTGCACAGGAAGAGGCAGCCGATGAGGTCGAGACTGCTTCTGAAATGGAAGAGGAAGTAAAGGAAGAGGCGGCTGATGACTCGGCAGACGAGAACAAGGAGGCAACTACAGCTGATGAATCATCAGAGGCACCAGTTGAAGGGCATGCTCTCCCAAGTGAACACGAGTCAGAACATGAGGCTGATGAAAAGGTGGATGCCAATGAAGCTGACGAAGAAGAGGAAATTGATGCCACCATCGATGACGGTTCATCACAGACTGTAGATGCCAGTGCGACTGAAGGTGACACAGCGGAAGATAATGATGATGAGGCAGCTGAAGAAGCAGCGGAAGATGAAGTTGAGGCCACCAGTGAAGAAGAACCAACAGAACTAAGTGCCAAAGGTGAAGCTTCAGAAGATGGAGAATCTGAGGCAGATGCAAGTGAAAATGAGGAAGATCTGGAAGAGGAGATCGCAGCCACCGCAGAGGAGGAGTCTGCAGGGGAGGGCGACAAAACCGTTGCTGAGAGTGAAGCTGAGAACACCGAAGGCAGTGAGATAGCCGACGGTGAAGACGATGAGGAGGCTGCCGAGGAAACAGCAGCTGAAGTGGAAAACACATCAGAGGACGTTCCAGAGGAAGACTTGGCTGAACACGAATCACAATGTGAATCTGACAAAGAGGAGGCCGCTGAAGAGAGCGCCGCTGAAGATGCTACCTCAAAGGAAGAGGAAACGGCAGAGGATGAAGATGCAACCGGGAATGATGAACTGTCACAAGAACAAGAACCAGACGGTAAAGTAGCCGTTGAAGACGACATTGCCGCTGCAAGTGAAAACGAATCGCAGGAAGCTGCTGAAGACGAAGCGGTAGCAGCAGAGACCGCAACAGAAAATGAATCGGAGAATGAGATCCTTGCAGAGGAAACTGCGGGCGAGGATGAGAACGACTCTGATGCCGCTGAGGACTCCTTAAGGGAAACGGAAGGGGAAGGAGAGAATGAGGAGGTCGCTGCCACCAGTGGAGATGATGTGGCAGATGAGGACACAAATGAAGACGAGCCCACAGAGCAAAATGATGAAGGATCAGTGAGCGAAAGCAAGTCTGAGGTTGAAGAGAGTGAGAAAGCCTCTCAGGATGAGGCTACAGAAGCCTCTGCAGCAGAGGATGAAGTTGGAGAGGAGGATGTTGAGAAGGAAGACAAGGCAGCGGAGGAGGAGGATGAAGAGACAAGTCACAGTGACAAAGAGGTCACAGCGACGAGTGCAGAGGAGTCTGTAGAGGACGGGGCCACAGCTGATGAGTCATCAGAGGAACCGGCTGACAAGACAGATGTGGAGGGTGGGGAGGTGGCAGAGGAGGAAACTGCAAGTGAGCACGGGTCAGAGAACGTCGAAAGTGAAGAAGAAGATAAGGTCGATGCAACTGAAGATCCTGACACCGGAGACAACGAAGAGATTGCAGCCACCAGCGACGAAGAAACAGCAAAGGAAGAAGGGACAGATGAAAATGCGACTGAAAATGAAGAGTCAGCTGAAGCTGCAACCAATGAAGATGAAGGGGTGAAAGATACAGAGGGAGAGCTCGAGGAGATGAAAGCCGAAGATGAAAGCGATGTGGAGGAGACTGACGGAGGCACAGTGACGCAAAACGAGTCAGACGCAGACGAGGTTGTTGAAGCAGGGACAGTTGAAGATGGAGAAGGTGATGAACAGGAGGTGGAGGGAGAAGAAGAGGAGGCAAATGTTGAAGATGAAGCCAATGATGGACAAGAAGAAGCAGGAGCAGAATCCTCAAGCGCACACGGGTCAGACTCTGAGGAGGTTGAAGTGTCTGAGAATGCAGTGACTGAAGAGGAGACCAAGGAAATGAAGGAAGAGGCCGCTGAAGCAGAGGGAGTCACAAGCGAGCAAGAGTCTGCAATAGATGACGCTGACAAAACGTGTGATGATGAAGAAGAAGAAGGAGATGAAACTGGAGCAGGGAGTGAAGAGGAGTCTGCAGAAGGCACCACAAATGAAGATGAAACAGCGTCTGAAGCAGCTTTGACTGAAGATGAGGCTGAAACAGAGAAAGGTGACGTTACCGTGGACGAGGATGAGGCTGAGGATGAAGATGCTGAGACCACTAGAGATAACACAGCTGATGAAGAGTCAGCTGAGGAGCAGCAAGAGGCAGAAGCAATTGCAAAAGATCCAGCCGAAGAAACAGAAGATTCTTCCAAACCAGAAGAAGATCCTGCCGAAGCAGAAAAAGATCCTGCCGAAGACGCAGAAGATCCTGCCGAAGAAGAAGAAAATCCTACTGGAGCAGCAGAAGACCCTGCCGAAGAAGAAGATCTTGCCGAAGAAGCAGAAGATCCTGCAGAAGAGGCAGAAGATCCTGCAGAAGCAGCTGAGGATCCTGCTGAAGAAAAAGATCCCGAAGAAGCAGCAGAAGATCCTGCCGAAGAAGGAGAAGATCCGGCAGAAGAAAGCAACGACGAGCCTGATCAATCCCAGGAAGAGGAGCCAGTAGAAGGTGAAACATCTGGAGAGCAACCAGAAGAGACTGCCACTGATGAGAACGAATGTGATGAAAGCAACGAAGAGCCAGAAGTGACAAAGGAGGCGTCAACAGAAGACGAGGTCGGAGAACCCGACACTGCTGGAGAAGATGTTGTAGAAACTGGTAACACAGAAGATGAATCTGGAGAAGATGATGAACAAATGACAGACGGAGCAGGTGAAGAGGCTGCTGAGAAGAACGGCAGTGAATCTGAAGCTGATCCCGACCAAATGGAAGCATCCGATGACCAGAGGGCCGCCAGTGAAGATCACCAGGAAGATGCAGAAGCCGAGATAAACGGTGAAGCAGAAGGTCCTGACGACGTTGTGGAGCTCAAACCGGATGAGCTCGAGGACAACGAGGAAGTCGAGGAAGGTAAAGAGGAACCGTGTGAAAGTATAGACATTCCCAACGTAAGCCAAGACGGTGAGGACGGCGAAGCCTCCGAGAAAGAGGAGGGAACTGAGACTGCCGATGAGAGCCGCAATGGAAACTCTGCTGATGGGGAGGACGAGGCTGACGAAGAGTCGGACGAAGAGGCAGAGTCCGACAACGAGGAGCCCGGTGATGCCACGGGGGAGGCGGAGCATCCAGAGGTGGCCAAGACGCCATCGGGAGACATGCTGGTTCCCCACAACGCTCTGGCGAGAGTGAGTGCTGAATCCGAGGATGGCGTGTACGCCGATGTCGAAGACTCTGACACTGAGACAAACAGCCAGGAAGCGATGGCGCATAACGAAGAGTCCAAGGCTTAATAATAATAAAAAAAAACTTTTTCTCGTACACTGGCTTTGGAAAGGTGTCATAAAGATGAGTATTGACAGTATAAGTGGGGAGCTGAGACCACATGAGACTGTAAAGCCAAGAAACAGACTTGACATTGAACATTGTTAAGTTTAGAGCTACTATTTTCAAACGCACTGAAGAAATACAAGCACTTTGTTGTAACACTTGCAAGGCTGAGATTGAACCAATGCACAAGAAACGACACATTGTACTGATGTATGATGGTGGGAAAACTTTCTGAAACTTGAATGTATACACACATACATACATATATATGTATGTGATCCCTGGAAGGTTGAAGATTTAATCTGTATTTATTTAAGGCACTAAAGGGAATTTGCTACAAGTTCCCTTGTGCAACTCAGGTAGAACTTGACTGTGATAATTTCCGTCTACTTATGCTGCTCAATGTTGTTGCCCTCCTCTCAGGGTCAATCAAAAATATATTTTATTAACTTAAAAGTTATATATTGTCTAGTGATTTATTTTTCTGTAAAGCCAGGAAAGGTTAATACAATTCTCTTTGAATGTTTAAAGATCAAATAGTCTCTTAACGGTAATTAATCAGCGAGAGAACAACACTATACATTGAACTGACTTATTATTGCACAAACAGGAGCTGCTCTAGAACAGTCGTGCAATCCAGCAAAGTCTCGTTTACCGCGACGGACTCCGCTGTTGTTTGATGTTGTAGACTACTCATTGGCGTTCATCAGTGAGAAAACGCATAATGTTCTGTGGCGCAGAGGTTGCTGCCTTTGATGAATGTACTGTATCATTATTATCATGTTACTATCTCTGAAATAAAATTAACTGGAGTCATTTTGTTCCCTTTTCTCAATAATACAAAGGGCATGTTAATAGCCATAAAAATATTAATTGAATATTTCACTGCTAGCAGGAAGCAAGTCATTTCTAAGTCATTTCTTTTCACGGTTCATCACAATCAAGTAAAAATTGAGTCCGGTAAACCTAATTTATCCAGATACTTGACCCATATTTACTCTGCATCATCCTCAGATGATCACAATTGTGTCATCACAACCAATGGGTTGTTAACCGCATCCCATTGGCCCTTGTGAACAGTCAAGTGGCTCCTCCAAGTTGATTCTAGTCTTCAGACACGTCCCCTTCTTTTGAGATCTTGGGGTGAATGAGAGGGCGACTGTCCGCTGAGACCTCCTACGTTCCCCCGCTGTGAACCCCATTACACGGGCCTGATGGATGTGCCCCGCTCACATTTCCCCATTTGCCGTCTCTTGTGGTCATGTGACTTACATAATTGCTGTCACCCTGATTGACTGCGTACAACCAGACTGCGGAGCGGAGCGGTTTGCTCCTGCAGCATTTTCTCGCAGTCAGGAGGTAGCTTCTGCAGTCTCCAAGCCCGTGGTGGAATATTCTAGCCTAGAAAGAAAAGGACCTCGGTGAGCAAAAAGTTAGTAACACCTAGAAGGGACGTGCACATTTGTGAGCATTGATCTGCTCTTGGGCTCCCCCTACAGCTACAGAGTCCTATTACCTGTTGAGAGTTTAAGTCACTACAAGCCAAAGGGTTCATGGTGATAAAAGCAGGCCAACAGGGGGCACTGTGTCGCCGAAATTGAAACGCCGCATTTTCCTGTTTACAAATCAACTAGCCAATAATCACCCAAAAGGAACCGTGACATAATTAGCCGTCTGTTGACAACCTCCTGCAATTTGCTACCAATTGACATCAGACAAGCGTTTCCTTTCAAACAAACAGATTCCATCAAAACTTGCTTTAGTTTGAGTTTCCGCATTAAAAAAAACAAACAAAAAACCTATCCAAATTAATTTTGTCCTCCCTAAATAACAATCCACTGCACTGGTGTGGGAGTAAGATTAATTGTATCTCCAGATCATTTTGGAAAAGAGAGGAGATCCCCCCCCCCCCTCCAATTTTTTTCTTTTCCTTTTTGAGGAAGCACCTGTTTGCTGCTGCGGAACCATTTCCATGGTAAACACTGGAAGAGCGGGACGTCATCCGGAGCACAATCACAAGGGGGTTTTCCCACTGCGGCGTCAACCTCGGAGAATTTGGCCACAGCTGCACGGACACGGCTCTGTGATGCCATGCTGCAGATATGACGGGTACCGGGCACAAGGCGGGTTATCATGCTACAACACGTGTCATGATGTTCAATTCAAATTCACTTATTGTGTCAAAAAAAACAGAGGAACCCCAACTTGTCGTGTGATAAAAAAATAATTAGGCGTGTTTGCAAGGGGCCAAAAAGAAGTCAGCCTTGGAGAGCAAAGAAACACAATGGAGAGGTGTTAGTGAGGGACAGTGCTCCCTTTGTGATGTCACAACCGGCCTTTTAGAAAACCGGCATTTTGAAAAGTGGATTAAGCCAAACGCTATTGAGGTGGGAGGGGCTTTTTCATTTCTGCATAGTTCATAGACAGAATATATATATTTGTAGTAATTAGAATTATAGTTTTGTTTAATGTATAATGCATGTACAATATTGAAAAATGACTGAAATAATGCACTTAACAAAACTAATAGTACAGTGGTTTTATGGGCAGTGGGAGAAAGCCAGCAGCAGGAAAAGAGAAGGCCTCAACTTGAACACCGATGGGGAATAGCAGCAGTCCTCGGTGACAGACAGTGTGAGCGTGTGTGTGTGTGTGTGTGTGTGTGTGTCCAATTGTTCCCTGTTTATTGACAGTCTCTTTGGCATTTAGAGGCAAATACAGAAGCGAGACTGCATGTGTGACAGCATGCAGAAATGGTTCCCACACAGGCAGGAAGTTAAAGAAGGGGCCTCTTGTGATGTGGAGGGGGATTGAAACCTGTGTGTGTGCGTGCGGGCGGGCGCGCGTGCGTGTTTATGACTAAAACTAAGTCATTTAACAAAGTCGACGATCAGGAAGGCCTCTCGTCG
The DNA here is from genome assembly GCF_046127955.1 of Nelusetta ayraudi. Lineage (NCBI taxonomy): Eukaryota > Metazoa > Chordata > Actinopteri > Tetraodontiformes > Monacanthidae > Nelusetta > Nelusetta ayraudi. The sequence goes on along the minus strand of NW_027466132.1, from coordinate 33,437 downwards.
ATTCCAACTTTATAAACTGCATTTAATGCGATGAACTTCCTGCCAGGCTTCCCACTCATACAAACTGAATTCTCACACTTGCATGCGTGGGTGGGGGGGCACACACACACACACACACACACACTTTCAGTCACATGCAGCGCGCACTCGCAATGATAATGGGAATTGAAAGCTGCCCGTTGGCAGCGCGTTTGCTCTTGGCACCGGGACGGCTCGCGGCGCTGCCGCGGCTAAAGGAGACCCACACTCCCTGTCTTTTCCCACCGTTGTTCAGGTTATCCTGTGGGGGCCACTTATGGCCCTTCTGCCGGGCAGGATGCGGCGCCTGGGGACCCCGGCAGAGTCGCTCGCTCGCATCCGCCAAGGCCCTGGGAAGAAAACAAGGGCTGATGTAAAAGCAGAAGGAGGGGAATATAAAGAGAAGCGGCTGTTAGCGAGCAGGACGCACTCAATAACACTCGCCATGCACCTGCAGCCTGTGTTGTGTGTGTGTGTGTGTGTGTGTGTGTGTGTGTGTGAGGTTGTTCATCCAGCACAGGTGGTCCAAACAAAAACCTGTGATGTGTTGCCCAGAGAGTAATATCCCCCACCTTGTGTGTCGCATCAAGGAAACAAACACTTCCGGTGCTGCAAGATTTATTGTGGCTCACATTAACACAACACACTCTGAGGGATATCTTCCTACCAGGGGTGTTCGATTCTTCCCCCTTTTCCCATTTTTCCAAGCCCCCCTCCCCTCCACTTCACTCCTAATAGAAACGTATGAATGTAAACGAGCGACACAAAAGAGTCATAATGGCGGCTAGATAGCTCAAGGTCACATTGTTGTGCGTTGATTGTTTCTGGTGCCGAAGAAGAGGTGAATTCCCTGTGTGCGGCATTGTGCGGTAAGCAGAGGAAAGGCCTGGTTAGCTGCACCGCATGGTGTGAAAAATCCAAAGCATTGTTACCCTTTGATAGATTGACTGCACATCAGCTTGTGATTCTGTGGTGGCCCCCCCCCAACACACTGCGACTGACGCCGCATCTGCATTCACAGTCCTCACACACACACACACACACACACACACACACACACACACACACACACACACACACAAAAGAGAGGTGTCATTTCTATGCAGGAGGTCAGCGCGAGCACGAGCTATAAATAGACGTGGCGCGAATTTTAGCGGCAAACAGGTTGGAAACGATCCACTTTCTCGAATTCGGAGGGGGAAAAGCTGAATTTAGGCTCCCTCTAGTGTCAAAACTAGGGAACTTCAACAAGCGGCCCGTTTTCTTATGTCCTTCTTCTCCTTTGCAGATTTTAAAGGTCCCGTCCTTAAAAAAAAAAATATATATATATATATATATATATATATATATATATACTTTAGTATTTTTTTTCTAAAATTCACTTTACTAATCTTTTTAGTTACTGTCAGGTTCCAGGTACCTGTAACAGTTTCAGCCCCACTTAAAACATTTAAGACGTCCAAGGAAACATTAGTGACAGCAGGAAGCTAAAACAACAAGTTTCCTATTTTGCATTTATTTAATGAATGCCACATGCAACTTAAAAAAAAAAGACTGCGGCAAGTTTGAGGCCTGCTGCTGCTCCATCTTGTGGCAAGGAGTATGTACTGCAGCTATGCTTCAAGTTTGCCAGTCTCGAAAAGATGCCAGAGAGGAAGGTGGCTCAGACCAGAAAGGGAACTGAGCATTACATCGTGGAGCAAAGATAGTCACAGTGGGTGCACATACCGGAGATTGGGTGTATTTATTTATTCATTTCTATTTATCTTCATTTTACTTGAAAATGGGGGCACTGGGGTCTATCAAGGTGAAAGGGTCACCAGTTGCATTCTGCAGCAATGATCAACTGTTAAATAGTTGATATATATAATCTATCTCATCTAATTTGTGTAATGACTACGACACACTTCAGAAGCAGTTGATTGACCGAGATAAGCCGAGCAACTCAGGCTCCGTCGGCTGCTTGGCTGGAGATTGGGCTGTTTGTGGGCCTACGGGTGGGTGGGTGGGGGTGGTGGGGGTAGAGGTTTCACAGTAAACTGAAAGTAGACTCCCTGGGGGTGTTGAGGACGGGAAGGGGAGGGGATGGCCAGTCCTGAGGGTGAGCGTGTGTGTCAGAGAGAGAGAGAGAGAGAGAGAGAGAGAGAGAGAGAGAGAGAGAGAGAGAGAGAGAGAGAGAGAGACATCAGGAACCGAAGACAGTACGCATGAAGGGGACGTCAGAGGGACAGGACGGCTGGACTGTCGGAGGCACTCGCTCGCTGCTGTTGTGAATTATGAGTGTACGGCCACGTTGTGACGGCAGAACCAACGGTTGGAGGCAGAACCATTGACTCAACAGGTGAGTCGCTGCCGTCGCTTTTAAGTGCTTTTGCCATGAGCTGGACGGCTGATAGAGTCACGGAAAGCCAGAAGATTTCACCCACCTCTGTGAATGCAAACGTGTGCCCTCATTTGATTGGTGACAGGTTTTTTTTTTGTTTTTTTCTGTTTTTTTTTAATGATGAGCGTCAAAAACCCACCAAAGCAACACTTGCCTGTACAAAGTACATTTGAATACTGATGCAACGGGTGAGGCGTCTGCTGCAGACTTCTGCTTTCTGTCGGTTATTTATAGTACTTTGCTGTTCATCTGCGCGCACTTGTGTCTAATTCTGACATGGAAACCCGTCAACGATGAACTAAAGAGTTGGGGCTGAGGGGGGAGAGGGGCCTTTGTCGTACTTCTTCCTATGACAAGTGTTTTTGTAAGGGCACTTTTAGCCAAGATATAAAGATATTCAATAGGAAACTCTTTATTTTGTTGTTGTTGTTTTTCTTCATCACGGACGCCTTTCTAACATGTCATCTTGGTCTTCAGCCCAAGCATGAGCTCACGGAGTCGCAGGCCCCGCGGTGGGAGGAGCCGAGACTGAGGAGCTCATCGGCTTTATCAGGTGAGGGACGCAAAAAGACCAAAAAAAAAAAAAAAAAACGATAGGCGCCTGTGCCTCACAACAGGAACTTGGTGCGGGTGTGGTGGCATTTGATAATTTCTTTTCTTTTTTTTTTGTCTTTTACAAGAAAAAAGCACTAAGGAAGAGTCTGCGAGTATGCGTCGCTCCATCGCGCTGCACAAATCTTGTTAGCAGTCGGAGGTTTTTGCGATTCCCATCAGAGAAACGCACTCAGTCACGCACGCAGGATGGGCTGCAGCTGCAGCGGCCAGTCGCAGAAGGTCTCCAGTGGGAAACCCAACCAGCGGCCCCCGAAGGGCCACATTGTGAGTAGTAACACACATAGAAATACATATAATACCAGGCTGAACATTTTTGCGATCGACAACTCGTATGTTTCTGTGTTTTTCAGCCCAGAGGTGAAAACGACTACTTGGATAATGGTAAATGCTCAGTGCAACTGAAGTCTTTATAGCTTCCTGCCATTGCCGCTGCTTGTCAGACAAATAGTTTGCTCTAAGATGAGACGTCAACTGGTGATTCAATTTCCCCTTTTTTCTTTAAACAAGTTGAGATCATTCACACGAAAACGCATGTGTGAAAACGCCTGACTCGGTCTTCCCGGAAGAGCAGCCCCTGTGCTAAGAATCTGCCCGTCTACTTTTGCAATGTTGTCCAGGATGGTCCACTGTGGTCCAATATGGTTTTTCGTTCAACTTTCTGTCGCGCTCACAATTATTCGCGCTGATGAAACTTTCCCTCCTCCAGGCGACGTGGTTTACGTGGCGCAGCACAACTTCAAGGGCACAAGCGACAGCGATCTACCTTTCAAGAAGGGAGACAAACTCAAGGTGTTGCAGGAGTGAGTGGCCTCAGTCGACCCTGCTCCCGGCGAGCGCTCCCGACCTGCGGGCGATGGGCTCTTACGTGAGATAATGATCTAAAGTGTCGTCCTGTCTTTAGAAATGGAGAATGGTGGGTGGCCCGGTCGCTGGTGACCGGGCGGGAAGGCTTCATCCCGTCCAACTACGTGGCCCGGGCCGACACCCTGGAGGTGGAGAAGTGAGCGGCCGCCTTGGAAATGTTGTACAAAGTTTTCATGAAGGCCAAGGTGATGTTGTGAAAGGACACTGAAGAGTGCGATCTGGTCTGCAGGTGGTTTTTTAAAGAAATTAGCAGGAAAGAGACCGACCGACTGCTTCTGGCTCCCGGCAACAAGCCAGGAGCCTTCCTGGTGCGGGAAAGCGAGACCAGCCCAGGTGAGGACCACCGACATCCTCCTCCTCCTCCTCCGCCTCCTCCTCCGCCTCCTTTGACTCTAAAGACTCCACGTTTGTGCCTCTCTCCTGTCCCCTCAGGATCCTTCTCGCTGTCAATCAGAGACTGCATGCGCGAAGGCGAAGGGGACGTGGTGAAGCACTACAAGATCCGCTGCCTTGATAAAGGTGGATACTACATCTCCCCCTCCAACACCTTCCCGTCCCTGCCTGAACTGGTCAAGTACTACACCCGTGAGTAAAGCAAAGAGCGCGGCTGGGAGTTGGGTCTGCTCGGGCTTCGAGTCGAAGTGAAAAAGGGCAAAAATTAGACCCCCGTGATGTTTCTCGCGCATTTCCTGTGCGAGAGGGGTGATAAGTTTCCAGCCCTGTGACGAAACGGCAAGATAAGGAGGCCAAACTCAAGATTGGCTGCTCTTATGAAGCAAGGTTCAAAAGAACTTAGCAACGCAAAGAGAATCAGAATCACGATCAGAATCAATTTTTGTTAGCCGAGTTTGAACACACGATTCAGGAATTTGATTTTGGTGTCTCAGGTCTCTGTGCGTCGTGCTCAAAGGAACAATTATCAAAAAAAAAAACAAAAAAAAAAACAACTAAATCCAGACTGAATTCAATGTACTGCAACTACAACAAAGTGCAGGTACGACAGTAATAGAACTGTGGCGTTTGTGCAAGTGACGAGAGAGTTTGAGTTACAACAGTTCCACTTTGACTGATAATAGTGCAAGTCTGGATCGCAAAGGTCAAGTGCGATTTAGAAAAGCGCACGCAAAGGTTTCACAGAAATCTGGAAATTGCATTTTTACAGAACTGAAAAGACAAAAGAGAGAAATGCGGCAGCGGCTCGGTCACGTGTGTCCCCTTGTTGCGTGCAGGCACTGCAGACGGCCTCTGCCAGCGGCTGTGCGCACCGTGCAAACCCAAGGCGCCCCAGCAGCCGTGGGCGCACGACGAGTGGGAGATCCCTCGAGAGACCCTGAAAATGGTGAAGAAGCTGGGGGCAGGCCAGTTCGGAGAAGTGTGGATGGGTGAGACGGACGCTTCCGACTGCCATTCGGCAAACTCTCCTCTGATCGCAGCTCTGAGCGCTATTGTTCGCACGGCAGGTTTCTACAAGAACAACCAGAAGGTGGCCATCAAGACCCTGAAGGAGGGGACGATGGCGCCCTCGGCCTTCCTGGAGGAGGCCAACCTGATGAAGCAGCTGCAGCACGAGAGGCTGGTGCGGCTGCACGCCGTGGTCACCAAGGAGCCCATCCTGATCGTGACCGAGTTCATGGTCAACGGTAAGAGGAGGCGGTTAATAGTAACAGTAACAGTAATAATTGGCAGCAATCTGTTGAGAAATGAGTAAGTTCATGCTAAGCTCACACAAAGTCCCCTCCCTTTTTATTTTCTCTTTGCGCCAATTTCAGAAAGGGTGTGATCAAAAAACGAGGTCGTCACTCACTGATGATGTTCCAATCAGGACATTGTGTGTTCGATAAAATGACTGTATATTCCGCATAGACCACAAATGTTTACCACAAGTTTTTTTTAAATTGTCCATGGGTTGTTCATGAATGGAAAAAAAAGAAGCTTTTTCCTTTCCTTTCCTTTTTTTAATTTTTTTTATTTTAAAATTTGTCCAGATTCTCTCCAATTACAACCTTCTGACTCGAGTCCAGACGCCCGTCTTGGTAACATGACAAAGAAAAAACAAACAAAAGTTGCCTTTTTTTCCTTCCTCGCAGGCTGCCTGCTGGATTTTCTAAAAACAGATGTGGGAAGAAAGCTGAAAATGAACAAGCTGATAGACATGGCAGCGCAGGTGAGCCAGAGTGAAAACGCCGGTCACTTAACCTTTGTCTTTGGCTCTAACTTGGACGTTTTCATCGCCGCTGACTCGACCTTAATGTGAAAGTTCAAGTTCTGTCGAAAACAAAACGACACTCGCCTTCAAAAGAATTTAATTTTACTCACTGGCTGCTGTTGACAGCAGCTTTTCAAACGCTGGTTTGTGAGTGTGTGTGTGTGTGTGTGTGTGTGTGTGTGTGTGTGTGTGTGTGTGTGTGTGTGTGTGTGTGTGTGAATGTGTGACTGTAGCCGCCACCAATGTGTACATGGAAACTGTGTTCAGTAAGTCGTGTGGGTTCTGTGGTGGGCCACTAACTCGTCTGGTTTTAAGAACCTCCCCCCATGTCAATTATTAACATCCGGACAGGAAATAGTGCAATTTTCCATCCAGAGTGCGCAGCCTACAGCTCTGTCTGCCCCAAACAGAAGAGAAAGAAGAAGCATTTTCACTTCCTGAGAGGGTTGGTGCATCCGGTTTGAAGCTTCTTTGCTATCAGACATGTAAACATCAGTTTACTCACACAAACCGAGGCCTCTGTGCACTCTGACTGCAGCCAACAGCCAAAAACACCACCTCAGTTAACTCGGACGGGTGGCGATATTTTAGGTCTCGGCATTTAGTCCCTTTAAAAACAAAAAATAAAGCCTAAAACTTTTGTCGTGCTTGCAACATGGCAGATAGCTGAAGGCATGGCCTACATCGAGAGGAAGAACTACATCCACCGGGACCTGCGTGCGGCCAACATCCTGGTTAGCGAGACGCTGCACTGCAAGATCGCAGACTTTGGCCTGGCCAGGATCATCGAGAACGAGTACACGGCTCAAGAAGGTGCAGTACGCTAAACGTGTGTCGGGGCGGTGCCTTCGAGGCCCTAGTCAGTCAAAATGAACAAAAGAAAAATCCAAATGACCCCTTTAAATAAAGTAAAGTCACGTTTGATCAATTAAACTGCTGAAAATTGAGTAAAAATCAGCTGTTTGCTGCATTAAAATAAAGAAGTAAATATGTAAAAAGAACATAATGTAAATAATTATGAACGCTCCACATATCAGACAATGGAAAGGCAAAAAATACACTAGTACACTTTTTTTTTTATCGTGAATTAACACTGAGTTCTTTTTTGAATATATATTTTTTTCACCTTATTTCGTGCAAACACAGGCGCCAAGTTTCCCATCAAGTGGACGGCACCGGAGGCCATCAACTTCGGCACCTTCAGCATCAAATCGGACGTGTGGTCCTTCGGAATCCTCCTCACAGAGATAGTGACGTTTGGAAGGATACCCTACCCAGGTATGACAAGACAGAAAGATACTTAGAGGAAAAGGTGTAATATATGTGTACACACACACACACACACACACACATATATATATATATATGTGTGTGTGTATATACATGTATATGTATATGTGTATATATATACATACATATATATATATATATATATATATATATATGTATGTATATATATAATGTAATTTATAAAGTCATCGTCATCGTTCTAAAAACGGCCTTTTTAAGAAAATGTTAAATTTCTCAGCAAACAGGAGCATTTTATAAACTCCAACAGAAAATCTGTTAAATGTTTAGCTCCCATATACGGTATTTAAACTTGGATGACTAAAAAACACCTGCAGGCGTTTCTCTGCACATTGAAAAAAGAAAATCCTAAATCCTAAAAACCCGGTGGGCTAATCTGCCGTCGTTGTCGTTCCCCGCCAGGGATGACCAACCCGGAGGTGGTCAGGAGCCTGGACAGGTTCTACCGGATGCCGCGCCCGGACAGCTGCCCAGAGGAACTGCACGAGATCATGACCACGTGCTGGAAGCAGAAGCCCGAGGAGCGGCCCACTTTTGATTTTCTGCAGGGCACTCTCAATGACTTCTTCATTGCCACAGAGGGACAATACGAGAAACAGCCTTGATCAAAGAAAAAGGAAACGTTTCCTTCTGGCACAGAAATGAGAGCGAAATGTTCCGACACCCTGACGTCAGCCTCGGAAGGATTGAGGATGTGCAACAACTGGTTTTTTTTTTTTGTTTGTTTTTTTCCGAGCTCGTTTCTAATGGACACTTTTTCGCCATTACTTTTTTTTTTTTTTTTTTTTTCACTATACAAGCGACTCAAAATATCTGACAAACATATGAAAGCAATCAAAGAAAAATATAAAGAACTTAGATGGAAAGCTTTGTGAGACTGCAGACCCTCCTGTCGCTGATGGAATTTACGAAGAGCGTGACGAGAACTGCATGAACAAAAGCTTGGGCTCCGCGGAGGTCGCCACAGGCACAGCTGCACATCCAGCCTCCACATGGTACAAAAAACCCTCTGAGAATACGCGCAAAATATTTGCACTTTTTAAACCGGGCACATTATAAAGGAAAGGACCTTGTAATATATAAATAAATAAATAAATGAATAAATAAATGCTGCACTTAATTATATGACTTATCTTAATAAATGTATTTACAACATTTAGCACCCCTGTGTGCTCTTCAGTTTATTCAAAGACATTTTTTTCTTGTTAAAAAAAAAAAAAAAAGAAGAAGTATTTTTCTCATTTGAATTTTGCTGACATTCTCAATCTCCAGTTTGTTGTTTGAAGGCTAAATTTGTTTTTGTCTTTCTTTAAAAAAAAAAAAAAAAAAAAAAAACATTTTCCATGACGTACCGCTGCAAGAGTGTATTACTTCCCCCTTTTTAAAGTTGGACAGTTCTTTTTAAGACAACGGGAAGTAGGATTGTTTCTTATTAAAAAAAAATATATATATATATATATACAGACAATAAGAATTAGAACTGTAGGCTTTGCATTTCTTTTGATTATCCTTTGAGACTTCAAAAACTTCAAATGATGCCATTTGATTAAGAAATGAGAGAGGATGTGAAATCATGAACCTCATAAAGTAAAAAAGTCGAGACTGCATTATGAAGCAGGCCATCAGTTTCGGACAGGAAGCTTCCAGCTAACCTGCGGGACTGAAGCCTCCCAGCGGTGCCTGAACACCACAGTGGAGATAAGAGAGTGGAGCAGCCTGGTAGCCAGGGGTTAAACCCTGCCGCTTCCTGAAAGAACAGGAAACAGGAAGTGTAATTCAGCATTCCCTGAGTGCCAAATGGCCAGAAAAGGCACGCTCATAACATGTCTGTTTACATGACATGCAGACTTGATCTGTTGCTTCTTTTTTACGGCACTGGAATGCAGAGGCAGCAACAATCTATGTTGTGTGTGTTTTGCTCAGCTGCAGGATAAATACCAACCATTTGCTATTGGGTGTGGTCCTCGGTGAAGTGATGACAATAAGAATTTCTGATGGCGATTGATAAAAAAAAAAAAAAAAAAAAAAAAATATATATATATATATATATATATATATATATATATATATATATATATATGCCAGAGATAAATACATGACTATCGAAATAAAAATAAAAAATAAAAAAAGGAAAAAGGAAATAGAATGATTTTCTGCAGTCAGCCTGCAGAGGGCAGTGTCACACAGTTTCTGATCACTGCTTCGTTGCACGACGTCAGAGCGCGGAGTAAGTAGTAAGTTAGCACAGGAGAGGTACAGGCGCCTCTGATCCCTTGCATATAATGTTGTTTGTCATGAGTAGTGTTGCTATCTAATTTTGATGTTCCAGTTTGCTGCGTGTTGTCGGTTCTCTGTTTCAACACTTGTTGTTGTTGCATTACTGTTTCTATTGAACCTCAGCAGCCGTGCTAATGTCAGCGAGCGTTCATGGACGTTCACTGCTGCTGTGCCGGTAAATGTGCTTTGCCCCCCCCCCCCCCTACAGTCGACTCCAGTAGACGCCTTGCAATGGAAATATATATATATTTTTCTTTCTTTGCAACTATTTGAAAGACCACAGGCTGAGATGCTTATCATAAATCGATGTGTGTGCGTGCGATGTTTGTGTGCGGAGTAAACAGGAAGAGCGAGTGGGTGAGAAAGCGAGTGTGGGAGGAGCTTCACCCACTCATGAGAACGTGGTGGTGTGTTAGGCTTTTAATTTCTTTTATAGCAACTGTGCTGCAGGCGTTTGGTGTCACTGAGAGGCAACGAGAGGTGAAACAATCAGTGTCTGATGTTCTCGCAGATGCCGGCGTCAACGACGAGATAACACAACCATCATGTCACTTTGTGTGGTCTCAGTGAGAATTGAGTAACAGGCTTCTTTTTTTTGTCCCGTGTTGGTGTGAGTCACCTCAACTGTTACAGCATCACAGCCAATCACAATCCTCTAATGTATCATGTCTTTTGAGGAGGGGGGGGAGGGGGGGTTATGTGACCTTCTGACTTGCCTTTCATCTTCAATGTCTGACAGTCCCTGAAAGTTTTCACTCTTTTTTTCCCCCTCATCTGCTCATCCCTTAATTATGGCTGCCTTTTTGTGAAATAATGACAGATCGGTGGCTGATCCCTGCAGGAGGCGACAAGCTATTTAGCATGAGCACAACCCCTCGCTGCCGCGCAGTTCGCCAGGGACAAAGTCATTGAGAAATGCTTTCATCTGCCATTAATGTTGCTGCTCTCCGTTGTGTTCAAAGGAGATAATACCTCCCATAAACATGTCCCCACTCTGGGGCTTTGATGTGATTCTGTTTAATGGAGTCCATCAATCAGGAGTGTTCGCTCTAATAGATGTGGGCACTCATGAAACGGGCAAGGCGGGCAAAGTATTTTTGCGAAATGATGCACTTCGCATGAATGAGCCGAGAGCAGGGGGACGGGGTTATTAAAGGGGAAATGTTGTACACTAGCATCATGTAATACTTGGGTTACGTAATTTTTTTATGTTGTTGTATTTGACAGTGTGATTGAAGTAGCCAAGTCCATTGTTTTTCTGGGGCCAGTTAGTTACATTTGGTTTTGGGTTTGAGGTTGTGTTTTTGGGTTGGGGTTAGGGTTAGGGTTGGTGTTAGGATAGGGGTTAGGCTTGGTGTTGGGTTGGGGATAGGGTTTGGGTTGGTCTTAGGGTAGGGGTTGGGTATTAGGATAGGGGTTAGGCTTGGCGTTGGGTTGGGGATAGGGTTTGGGTTGGTCTTAGGGTAGGGGTTGGGTGTTAAGCCCAAATGAAAACAGAAAATGTTGAGGAGAACAGATGAGAGGAAATGACTGCGGACGAAGTGCGTTCATTCTCTGACTCGAGCAGAGTCCATTCATGCTAATGGAATTTTCTCAGATGAAGCCAATACCTAAGAAATCTGCACAAGGGGCACAATTTATAATCAATTCCCATGGCACTGATGAGGAAGGATTTTTGGGAAGCTTTCTGCATATTGATATTTTTCTTCTTGATATACGAGCCTACGTCAGCTCATTTACTATAGAGGCCTTTAAGCCATCGGCCAGAAGCAGCCTCACGCGCGCGCACACACACACACACACACACACACACACACACACGGTGTATGCCGATTGATCAACCTGGTGGAGCTCAATGATGAGTCAAGGGCACCGGTAACTACTAGGAAATGTGATTATGTGAGCGCTGGCGTAGTAACAAGGCGCTGGAGGATGGCGCTGGCCGACGCAGCCTCAGCTGCAGCCGATGTTCTCGCAGACCTCCTGTCACCACCGCTAAACGCTAACAGACGAGGCGATCGGATTAGATTTCAGGGGAACGTCATTGATCGAGCAGCAGATGGCGGCACGGACGTCCTCTTGCCAAGATAAAACCCTAAAGAACTCTTCAGTGGATGCAAAATCCTACACACAGAGAGACACACTGTGCTGGGGATGTAGGAGGATTTTTTTTTTTGTTTGTTTGTTGGCTCGCCATCGAGACAGAAGATCAGCCTTCATCAGTATGCAGCGCTGCGCTCCTTGCCATGCCTGCTGCCTGTCTCCGCCTCCCTCTGCTTGGAGATTTGTGCCAAATGGAAATGTAAATATTCATGTATGTGGAGCTGACCTTGAGTGGCCGTTCCCCTCCACAGTGCCAGCTCCTTTTTTCTGTGGCAGGCGCACAAAATGTCTTGGGATGTCGTTTCACCTCAAAGTGACGGCTTCATCTTAAAGTGACAGCAAACTCTTTGGGCTTGGAGAGTGAAAACCTGAAGGGCAGCTTCAAATCTCACAACTTGCCCTAAGAGTGAAACCTGACACCGTTGCCCACGGCAGCCGGGCCGGTCAGGTAATGATACGGACATCTTGTTTATCCATCTTTGTAGGTTCCAACGTAAAGTCTATTCAATCGCTGTAGGTTTGCATCGGAGTAGACGGCCAATAGGCTTCAAGTAAGCTGGAAGCAACTGCTGCCAACTGCCCTTAAAAGCATCAGAAATACAAAAAGGAAAACAGGAAGTAAGAGCAAGCCTTGCTACAGAGACTAGCTTGGACGCAACTTTATTAAACCGGAGCAACAATTTCAAATTACTTAAAGAATGGGGGGGGAAAAAACTTTATGGAGAATATTTTTTCACTTAAATACCAGCCTTAGCAAGAACTTAGTTGAACACCCCAGCTAAGCCACGAGCTAATTGGGCACTTTGAATAAAATAGAAGTTTTGCCTCATCACCATCCACGGTTGCCTCTTCCTTTCCAAACATTTTGAGACAAACACACAAGACTTAATAAAAGGATCACATCCTCTCCAGCATGCCAGGCTGGAGGTTCTGAGGTGTGACAAAAAAAGGTAGAAGTACAGTCTGCTCTCATTAATTTCATGTCTCCTCCTCTCATTACTAATCCGATTATGTAAATGGGGACTGAATACCTCGCAACTGACATTTAAAGTCTCTCCTCCCACCAGGTGGAGCCAGTTTTTATTATTTTTAACTCCGCTCCTGCGAGATCTCAGTGGAAGTTTTCCTAATTAAACAATGACTAAGCAGGGCAGAGACTGAAGTCAGACAGGAGGGAGCAACCGGGAGGAGAAATGAAGTATATATATACATATATATATATATATAGAAATTTTAAAAAACACTCGGAGGATTGAAGATGACCCTCTGCCATTTAAAAAGGTCCTCAGCAATTTCCCTTGTTTAATTTATTCATTAAAAACAAGCTCCTTGAGACGCAAAAGGTGTTTCTGTATTAAACCTTGGCTTTAGAATTTTTTTCTTTTTTTTTTTTAAATCCCTCTTCCTGTCTCTTCTGTCAGTTGTGGACGAGCTGTCCACAAAAGATTTCAGCCTCCTTTCTTTTTACAATTACCGCTGCTGAACGGCATCCAGCTCGCGGTGCTAGAAGAGACGAGCGAATGTAATTTTAAAAAAAGAAAACCTGAAAAAAACAAACAAACTAAAGAAAAACTATTAACCTCATCCACAGGACTCCACGAGCTGATGCGCAGCCCTGGCTGGCCGGTCAGTCGGCAGCTGTCAGTGAGAGCAGCAGGCTCCCCCGTTTCCCTGTGCAGAGGGACAAAGAGGCCAGACGTCATCTGAGGACACGCCACTTGACAGCTGAGCTGAGAAGCGCGCAATTAACGTCGACATGCCGCCCCGGTGCCACAAACACCGCGGCTCCTCTCCCCTGGATTGATGCACATTTCCAAATTGATTGGTTGCCCTGCGTCTTGCGGCTTCCCGAACGCGCCAGAGGTCGCGGGAGGGTCAGCAGGTCGTCGTCAGCGATTGCGTCACCACGTTTTTCTCTCTCTCTCTCTCTCTCTGTGCGCGTCACAAGAAAGGCGATATATTGATTGTGATGCGTTCAGGCGAAGGTTGACGTCCCTAAACAGCTGAGCAGCTGAGTCAGTCAGTCGTCACACTGTAACGTGCGCTCTCTCAAGGGGCAATAAAAGTCTGCTGATACCAGCGTGATGGGGAAATGACACCATTTGCGCTACGGGAGACAGACACGGAATATTGAGCGGCTGAGAGCAGCACACGCAGCCATGACGACAGGACGCTGATGCCATAGTCTGAATGGTGAAATGCCACGTGAGTTCTGAGAGGGACAAATTCCATGCATTCTCTCGTTTGGCCACCAGGGGCAGCCAAAAATGGTTGCAAAAAGACTTGGATCAATACAGAAAGGAGGTATAAATTCATACCTTTACAAACTAGTTCACATTTTCAAGTTGGTCTAAATCACGAGGCCCTATTGTTTTGTGGGCGTGGCTACAGTTTGGTAGCCACGCCCACATATGGAATCATCCCAGTTTTTTTTTAAAAAAAAGGAGCTGCCACTGAGTCTGTGAAACCAACCTGTGGGCTTCAGAGCAGGTGTTGCCAAAACCAACAGGTCCCATCACGATGACTCTGCTCATCTTTGCATACAGTCATTGGTTTGAACTCATCACCTAGGTAACGCAGGAAGAAAAAAAAAAAAAAAAACATACGCTCAGCTTCCTTCTGCTTTCAGCAGCCGAGCAACAGGGGCCATTTCCCAAGTCAGGCAATTATATCCAAATTTAGAAGAAAAGGACGGAGCGTACTGAGAGCTCCTGCAAAATTAAAAAAGCTGAGCGCCCACCGAGCTCTGCCTGTATAGATCTGATTTCTTTTTTTTTTTATGTTCCAGTCTAAGGAGTTCATTTAGTTCCCTAAAATTCCATTTCCAGTGCGTTCAATGGCGTTGGTTACGTCTCCAACAGTCGTTGCCTAATGCATCTATAGTTATGCAAAGCAGGGCTGGTGTGCAGAGTGGAGCTCATAAAGCAGCCGGCATACTGTGGCGGTGGAACGGCCCTGCCAGGGGTCAGGGCTAAATTCTTAATGATTTGATTTGTTAAGTTAATGTCACACCTCAATGCATTTGCCACTTTAGATTATATTAGGCGAACATTATCAGTGGGATACAAAGTATTTACTTCATTCAAAGTCTGGTTGGCCACTTTCTTCAGCTTGCTACAGTTTTGCTGTAGGCCAGTTTACCGATGAACAGCTTCAACCTTGCCTGGGAGACAAACCACCTTTCAGTGAGCTAAACTGATCTCTACCAAGACGCTTTACACCCTCTTTTAAACCATTTACTTGCATTTGTCTGAGGCCTTTGACAAAAGGCATCTTTGGCTTCTGCTGACCCTGATGTGATGAAGCAAGTTTTCGCTAAAGATTTACTCTGGCAAGTAAATAAAAAGAGGAAGGAAATCAGTTCATTCAGCACCCCCGCCCCCCGCCTGCCTGCGTGGATTGATTAAAATGAAACAATAATTTTAAATCAGTGACATCACCAGCTTGAGGCAGCGGGAGTCTGTAAGCAGAAAGCTGAGGAAAGTTTAGCTGAGGAAAATGCAAAGGACAAAATCCCAGTGTTCCTAAAGCACCTTATTTTTAAGTCATTCCAAAGCTCATCAGTCTGTGCTGTAAAAAAAAAAAAAAAAAAAAATTGTAGCAGAGGATCACGAGCCACACGCTCGTCCCACAGTAGAACTGAAAAAGAGAACAAAGTCTGACACGGAGCAGACTGACGGCTGCGTGCGGTTCAAAGGCCCTCGCGGCCACTTTCATAGGTCCAGCTGTCACTGCGACTCTGATGTTTGACCGACTGTCTGTGCCTTTGCAACACATTCCGTCTGCCAGCAGCAGCAGCAGCAGCAGCAGCTCCTGCAGAAACCATGGAAACACCTTACAAGTGTCGCTGCTGCTGCTGCTGTTGTTGAGGAACTCGACAACACAACCTTTTTTCTCATTTTTCCCTCCAAGAGCTCCATCAAAACGAGCAGCTTTTTTTGTGGCACTCGGCACAAAGTATCATTGCAATGGATAATTGGAGGGATTGTCAACGTTTCTGCGGGCCGTAGACCGCTGGATGAGAGGGCTTCACCTCAACCTCCTCACACACAGACCTCCCCTAGCCCTGCCGCACACACACACACACACACACACACACACACACACACACACACACACACACAGAAACGAGCCATGTGACGCGAGACAGCCGTCCCATGAGGCAGTGCACTCCGCATATCAACGTGATACATCTTCCTGATAAGGCAGTGGGTCTCGGCAGCAGCGGCGCAGTGGATGATGGGTGACCTGCCGCATGCAGGAGGGGGGATGTGAGGAGGAGGAGGAGGAGGAGGAGGGGTTAGGTGGTGGTGGTGGGGGGGTTGGTTTGCACAAACATGCCCGTGACATCTTAAGATCCCGAGTTGAGTCGAGTGATGGGGCGGGAGGGGGCGTAAAAAAAAAAAAAAGAAGAGCAGAGCCGACATCAATTTTTCAGCAAAACCAAACACCGACTTGCTGCTGCTGCTGCTGCTGCTGCCGCTGCCGCTGCTGCTGCTGCTGCCGCTGCCGCTGCTGCTGCTGCTGCCGCTGCCGCTGCTGCTGCTGCTGCTGCCGCTGTCATAGTTGAACTTGTGGCGCCGCTCATGAAATATTAACGCGAGTGCATCTGCAGTTTGAGTGTATGTATAGATCAAGTGGGCGGGGCGGTGAGCACTCCCCCCCCCCCCCCTCCCTCGGCCCCTCCCCACCCCACCTGGCACGTGGAATATTAATCACCTGAGCAACGAGCTAAAGTGCCCGTTAAAGAAGGAAAAAAGGGAGCAGGAACCTGTAGCCCGCTGCCTCTCTCCTCTACTGGCTCTCACCACTGACTGACACCTTGAAGCTGCGGACCGCTGCTGCTGCTGCTGCTGCTGCAGGATGACCGAGAGCCTCATGCGTGAGTGCGTGCGTGCGTGCGTGAACGTGCGATATAAGGCTGCGCGCGCGCGTGTGTGAAGGTGCGGGTGCGCAGCGTGAGAGAGAGAGAGAGAGAAAAAAACAAAACTCGAAGACGCGCCGAGCGGAGCCAGTCGCCTCCTCCTGCTCCTCCTGCTGCTCCTCCTCTTCATCAGCATCATCGCGCGCGCAAAAAAAAAAAAAAAAAAAACACAAACCCGCAGACGATGGCATGTCAGCGGCTGCAGCCACCTGATGGGTCCGCGTGAGACCATGGGCGCGGGACTTGTGGATTCAGCCAGCGGGAGCAGCACGCGCCTCGCCGGGGGAAATCGTTGCCTGCGCGCGGCGACACCCGCGCGGTCACCTCCAGCCTGAGGTTCCAGCCGCCGAGCGAGCAGCACCAGCACCAGCACCGCTGAGCCGAACCACTCGCTGAGGAGCAACAACCTCCACATCCTCTATTATTTATTTTTATTTTTATTTTATTTTATTTTATTTTATTTGCGTAAGTCCGTGTGTTAAAGATGGATTTAGTTGCCCTTCAAGTCTAGAAGCGAGCCAGCCAGCCAGCCAGCGCGGTTCTGAAATCCCCGTGGGAGCCGTGAAGATGGCCCGCCTGCTTGTTTTGGTCAACTCGGTGGTCCTGTTGCTCTTTGGCAGCGACATGTTCCTGGTGGGAGCCAGTAAGTAGTGTGCACACACTTACACACAGCCCACCAGAGTCTCTCTCTCTCTCACACACACACACACTCCCACACACACACACACACACACACACACACACACAGCAATTAAGCTGCTGTGCACTTTGGAAGAGTTAAAAATAGAGCCTCGGTCCTCCGCACCTGCAGGGCTGAGTTAGTTAGACAGCATCTTGACTGATAATAACGGTGATAACTGTGTGACTTGCGGGGGTTCTAACACTCATCGTCAGCTTCAGTGATGATACAAAGCGGGACGAATCGTGTTGAGTTGATAAATTACAAGCTTATTTTCCATCAAATCATCTTCAGGTTGAAAGCTCTTGAGGACCTGGCTCACCCTGATTCTAATCTAAATGTCCCATCACCCCCATTAAAGCAAACGGTGCAGGGGAATTAACAAGAGTTTGACATTGCTCCCATGGCTTTAAAGGCTTTAGGTGTTAAAATGTTATAAGCTGTATCTCCTGATCTATATCATAGACACAGACCGAATAAAAGGCTCTTGCAAAAAAAAAAAATGCAAATATAATGCAGTTAACTTCAGAGAAACAATTTAAATGTTCTTCTTCTTTTTTAAACAAAGCAATATGCATATTTTTCATTAGTATTATGTACTATCATCCCATCACAATCTCCAGGTTGTGTTGTCTCTCCTCCTGCCTCTATCTTCTGCAGACAGAGAGAGAGAGAGAGAGAAAAACTATATCTCTCTGTGTTGTTTCTTTTACATCAACCTCTTCTTTCCCTTCTCCTGCCTCTCGGGGGTGGGGGGGGGCTGATTCCTGCATTTTGATATCTCCTAGCAGAGTATCACACGGCCGCCTCGGTGCTGTTTGTGTGTGTTGTGCTCGTGCGCAGCGCTGACATGTGAAGCGTGAGAGGGGAGGCTCGTCCTCTCCGTCTCACAGGGGTGCGAGCGTGCACGCTGCCGGGAGGCGTCACAGTAATGAACACGGCTGTCATGAATAGGAGTCCGGCCGCTGCGCTCAGCCCCCTTTCACTGTAAATGAGAGTAAATGAGAATAAATGGGGGACAAGGGAGAGAGGGGGGGGGGGGGGGGGGGGGGTGCTATATTTGTGCCGTCCCTGCGAGACGATATTAGATTCACACGGCGTCGCAGGATTCAGGCGGTGGGTCTGAATTAATTGTAAGACTCTTTTTTTGTGCCCCCGATGCTGGAGCTTGTTAATGGGAATTCCAGCTGAGCAGAAAATAGCAGGAGCTGCATCTTCATTCCTCGGTTCTTTGGTATACACAAGATTTTAATGGCTGTTTTGAAAGTGAAATTAAGGTGATGTAAAGTTGGATGGGGAATAGGAGCACACTGTTGAGTTGTTTGTTTCTTGAGTCAGAGGGAGAGAGAGGGAGTGAGAGAGAGAGAGAGAGAGAGAGAGAGAGAGAGAGAGAGAGAGAGAGAGAGAGAGAGAGAGAGAGAGAGAGAGAATGCTCATTCATTAAGACTTAAAGGTTGCGTTGTGTTCAAACAGCAGGAAAAACAACATGCATGCTAAAAAAAAAAAGGATCAAACCTTGGAGAAACTGACTTTCTTCTGAGATGAAGGCGTATAAAATTTACATAGGTTACATGATTCATGATACTACCTGTTGAAGTGGAATATGGAATATTCCTGTTGAATGGGAATATGGAAAACCCCTGGCTATATTTACATTGACTACACACACACACACACACACACACACACACACACACACACGCACACACACTCCTACAGCGCCACGTACAGTTCGCGAACGTGATTCTTTCTCCTCTCCAGCTCCCTGGATTTATTGGATTGATTTTGTAGCGCCGGGTCGGGCCGGCGTCGCTCAAATTGGCAATCGGCTGCTCATAAACCTGCCGTCACCTTCCTGACAAGCAGACAGCGTCGTCGTGTTGCAGCGACGCCCGTCACCGGCAGCACCGCTGTCATGATTTAATCTGTTCTTCACGCGTCGCGGCACTCGACGGAGATGCAGAGATAAAAATAAATAAATGAATTTTTATTTTGGTTGATCGGGGAGCAAATACTGTGTCGAGTGTTTGGTTCTTTTAAATAATAATTAGAAGCTCCTCGTATGCAGCTATAGGTTAAAAATCACCCTGCTTCCACTCAAGCGCGCATGATCCTCTTTATAGATGCACGGCGATGATGAAGCCATTTAAGCGAAGCGCAGCTGGAGAGCCTCAAGGTTGGCCCGGTGATTACATTAACCTCAGACTGGCACCTGGTCCCATACGGTCCCTCAGACCGTGGGATGGAGGACTGCAGAGACAGAGGGCGGGCCGTGGAGACGTATGGGAGAGAGCACAGGAGTCTGTGCAGGGTAAAACGTGCACTCGAGTTATGAGGCAAAAAGATTTACATTTTGACCGTCGGGGTCCCAAAAGTCAAAGGCCGAGTCCCCGCAGAGTCTCAGAGAGTCTTAGAGTTTGTAGTAACAGTGATCATTTTTCAAAAAGTATTTTTTTTTTTGTGCACATTTTTGCAAATGAAGTCTGTGGGGAGTCTGAGGAGTTCTTAATTGCTGGGTGTCATGCAGCGTGTGCCGTCTGAAGGACGTGTTGTTGTTTGCTGGTTGATGGTGTCTTAATTATCTCGTCGTCCTCCTCCGCATTACGGCCTGCTAACGCCCTCGTTCTCTGTCAGCGCCGGCTTGAATTTTTAATTCAGACTAATGCTATTAGGCGATGCCCTCTGGTAAGATTCAGGGGCCGTTTCAGCACCGCAGTGAAGCGGACAGCTCCCTGCCCTCCCCCCGATCCCCTCATCGTGGTGGTGGAAGGAGGAAGAGCTTTGGCCTTTTGGTCCACATGCAAACAGAGTTGAAGGGTCAGTGACACGGCAGCTTTTGGAAAAGTCCCTCCAGGATGTGGATTTTCAAGAGACTCGACAGACTGTGTGCCGACAACAGCACAAAATAGGTGCGTGACCCCCCCACCCCTCGCCTGACCAACCTCATGTTTTATGTGCATTCGGTTTTTGCGACTTTACCTCCTGAAGCAACAACAGGTAAATGTCAGACAGAAACAAACTACTTAGTTTCGACCTTTTCTGGCAGGACAGAAATAGATTCACTCTCCTGGACTGAGGACGACGGGCAGAGTCATGACATTTCATCGCTTTTCATTCACCCTTGATTCCCATTGAATATTCAGCCGTGCTGCTGTTGCTGTTGCTGACCCCTTTTTTCAATAATGTCCCGGTTCTACTTGCCTCACACTCAGGGGTTATTAGCCCGACCTCTTGTATCGATGTGCACTTGACACTTGACTGCATTGTATTTGTGGTTGCGTGTTAGTGAAATCACATAATTATGACCGGGAAAAAAAAGAGTTGTTATTCGTTTGAAACTACAAATAAAACAACAAACATACGCCTGAGAGCTCCAGATTTCAAAGCGCAGCTGTCTGAACACTGACTGGGCGAGACGTCAATACTCGAGGTTCGCTTTGTGAGCTATTGCAATTACTTGAGAGATGTTGGTGAATATGTTATGTCCCAAGGGACTCGGGCATTATCACCATTAGGCAGAGATTACTTTTCAAACCGCCACTGAAACACTGAACCAGAGCAGCAATTAGGCCTGAAATATGATCCATAAAACGGAGTCCGCCGCCTTAATTACAAAGCCTTTCTCCGCAGCAGCCGGATGAATGGGACTCATATCGCGCTGCCGAGGTGCTTAATCACAGTTTGGAACGGGCTAAAACACTCGTAGCATGAGCCCAGCTTTTATTTTTCCGCGCGTGAGCGGCTGCTGCGCGTCTGTCATTCTGTCCGTTCCGTTCCAACAGCTGCGGCGAAGCTCGAGCGACTTCCGACAGCGACAAAAAAAAAACAAAAAAAAAAACGATGCTACCTGCACGCGCAGATTTACCCCGGGCCTGTCAGGATTCTTCAGTAAGGCGCTAACGCTAAGAGGGAAGGGCAGCTATCACATATCGTTCCAAGTGCTTCCCAGAAGCAGCAGCAGCTCCTCGAACACAGCGGAGCGAACGACAAGCCATCTGTCAAAGCGTCTTCACCGTGAAGCCGGCAGGTGAGGCCACCGCGCCTCATTTCTAGATTAAGCCGTTGGGTCTCTGCTGATTTTACGATGTCACATCCAATATGTTTAGCCGTAAACAAACACTTTCAATCAACACTCTGGCCCGCCGACGCCGTGGATATACAGTACACGCGGCCGTGAGCGACCAATCTTATCAAACGCACGGCATCAGACACCTGCAGGACGGACCATGCAATTCTGCACCGCAAGCAAATATGGAGGACAAAAAATCAAAAAAAAAAATTACGACGACACGGGTCGTAATTTCTTTACGGGGGAGTGTCGGGGGACGGTTCCGTCATCCCCTCCGCGTGCTTTTACCCCCCCCCCCCCGCCTCCTCACCCCACTACTCTCCCCGGCGCACTCTGCTTTGATGAGGAGCAGCTGATGCGTGCGGCTCAGGCTGTTTACGCAGTGATTCATGTTGGCCGAGCGCCCACGTCCAGTGAGCGAGGGCCTCGGCCACGCAGACCCACGGCCGCTTGCTTCCAAGTCCCGCCAAAGCCGTTTTAAAATCGTTCCAGTCTGTAAAGCAGGACGGGGGTCAAGTGCTAACAACGGGCCGCCGACCAAATCCATTCAGCCAAACAAGACAGAAACAAACTGGGCTTTTTATTTCAACAGCAATTTTTTTTTACTTTCTTTCCTGACTTGTTGGTAAAAATAATATGTGAAACAAACAACAGAGTGGCAAAGACCTGCTCCACCTCTTTAATAACTTTTAAAAATATCCTTGGGGCATCTTTAAAAATCAATATCATGATCTTCTATAAGAATATAGAAGAATTGTTGATGGTCAAATTTGTGACAATCAAAGATTTTTAATTGCATCTGTTAGTCTTGCGTCGTCTAGTTCAGTGTATCCTGCCAGTCCAGACGGGTTACAAAGACTCAGGGCTTTTCGTTTGGGCAGCTAAAATCCCGTGATGTCCACAGCGAGACTGGATGAATGACTCCAGTCCGTCAGCGCCGACCGAGCCGGCCATTATGCAAGATGCTGATGGCTCCGATACTGGCGGAGACAATCGCGGGGAAGCGGCAGTGATTAAAAAGCACAAGGACGGGCGGAACATTATCATCAAGATTTATACGAGGAATCCGTCGGCGGTGCTCGCTAAAAAGTCAAGGACGGTGCAGGACGAGGCAGGCGCGACTCGGCCTCGCCGTTAACCTGCTGCACCCCGAGCGGCCACGGCCTCGGTCTCCATAAAACACCCTCGGCAAGCACGTTCTCCTGCTGCCCCTCCGTCTCCACGCCTGCCTCTCGCCCTGTAGTCACGGAGGCCGAGGGTGAGATCTCCAGACCCCCCTCCCTACCTCCCTCCCTCCCTCCCACCCCTCCCACCCCCACCTCCTCCTTCACGGAGAACACGGAGAGAGAACATCACATTTTTTTTGTGTGTGCACGTGTTCCCTCAGGATGAAAGAGGCAGAAAGAGTGGGGAGACGGGAGGAGCGGAGGAGGGAGATAAGAGGGCAGCGAGATAAGAGCGAAGGGATGTGAAAAGGGGAAGTTGACGCTGCCTCCGAGTCTCAAGACGGCTTTTGTTTTCTGGTTTTATTTTTGGGGTGGCAGCGTCCTTGAGCAGCTCTCTCTCTCTCTCTCTCTCTCTCTCTCTCTCTCTCTCTCTCTCTCTCTCTCTCTCTCTCTCTCTCTCTCTCTCTCTCTCTCTCTCTCTCTCTCTCTCTCTCTCTCTCTCTCTCTTTATTATTAATTATTATGCCAAGGTGAAAATCATTTCCAACAAATGAGGCAGATTTCGTCTAGACTGAATTCATCATGTCCAAGGCGAAACCAACAAAAAGCTGCTCATAAAAGCCGCAGAACATGACAATCTAATAGCTTCCAGAGTGCAACACCCTCACAGTCTCATGGCTCTCCATCACAATAATAAAATCCAAGGGATAAACCTCAATCCACTGCAGAACCACAACAGCGCCACCTATAGTTCCTCTCCCCCCCTCGACTGTCCCTCAGTCTTGCTTTCTGGGCTTTTTACTCTCAAACCTCCCAACTGTGAGTCCAGCCAAGAGCAACCAAAGCATGACAGATGGCTGCAGAGTGACTGGTTGGAAGCTGGACCAGAGACGGATGGTCACTTCAGAAGGTGTCAGTGTGACAGACGACTCTAGAGACGAGGAGGAGGTTCATTTGAACCATTGACCACTTTGCAGCTGAACTGTTTGGCCAGAGGACGGCAATGTGTCAGGACAATAATCTGCAGGAAACATCCTCAGATCTTGTTGACCAGTGTGCTTTTTTTCTTTAATCCCTCAGCTGAAATTTGAAGTGATTTTTAGTCGACCTTTGATGGTTTCTTCTATGCAGAAACCATCAAAAACATCAGCCACGACCAAAGCATCTCCATCTGGATTCTATCAAGCTGCTCGTCATTCTGGAGCTGTACAATAACATGGACAAGGACTTTTTTTTAGTGGAAGTATCGATTGTATCATCAGCCAGAGTCCAAGACATCAGAGGTCTGGTCAAATAGCCAACGAACCAAAAATTCTCAGTGAACCCAGAAACTTTTATCCTGTAGCATCACAAAGACACTGGAACCCATGACAACGTAAAAACACAAAGTTGTGCAGCTGCTCAGAGGCGACTGATCCAAAGACAACAAAAAAAAAAAAAAGAGTTAATTCACCGCGGTGATGACGAGACTCGAGTCGTTTGCTGTTAATCACGACCAGCACCTGTTCCGTGGCCGAGGCGCCAAAAACTTTGCAGAAGCGACAGCGCGGCGGCCGCAGATGGTGAGGTTGATCAAATATCCAGAGAGATTAACGGACCCGCTGCGTCTCTCTGTTCCCGCTCTCCTCCAGACCGACCGCCGGCTCCCGTCAACGTGTCCGTCACGCACCTGCGCTCCGACTCGGCCACCGTGTCCTGGGAGGTCCCAGAGGGCGACATCATCATCGGCTTCTCCATCCTGCAACAGGTACCGTTCGTCACTTCCTGTTTACGATACGTTTCCCAGCAGGTTAAAGTTCAGCATTGTGAGATGGCGAAAAATAACTGGGAGGGGGTGTGAGTCATCGTTGGCAGAGATCCTGAGTTTGCTCAGCAGGAGCTCCGGGTTGAATGAAGTAGTGGCAAAGTACTGGAGATTGGTCTTGGTCTCTGACTCAGAGGCAGTTTTTACTGGGTCTTGTCTTGGTCTCGGACTGGGCGGACTGGGGATTTTTGATCCAGACCAGTCAAGACTCAGCCAACACTGTAATAACACGATAATAATGGAATCCAGCTGCTGTTTTACGCTCTGTTTGTGACACCCTGAGTGACACAGCCCCCTTATTCCTGTCTGGGCTCCATCTCAATACTCTCTGGTCTTGATAATGTCTTGGTCTGGGTTGGTGCCGTCTTGACTACAACACTAGAATGAAGAATCTGGGTATTTATTCTGAACCGCCGCCTCTAAGCTTTGCTTAGCATGCAGAGAGGCTGACCGAGTCTCATTCAGAGTCCCGTCCCTGCCTCCCAGTCGGTGGTGGCGGGATATGGAACCCGGCGCCGGGAGACAACGAGGCCGCCGCTCCACTGCACACACGACCGTGCGATGCTGCCAAATAGCATTTATTTTTTTAGCTTTTTTTGGGGGGGATGAGAAGATTAAAAAGACTCCTCGTAGGGAGGCCAATTAATGGTAACGCTGAGTGACGGAGAGCCGCGTCCCGCTGCCACCGAGTTTACAGGAAAATTGCGTCTGAAGAAAACGATGCGGTCACTTAATTTGGCTGATGGGGGGAATAAGTGCCAATCGTTTTTCTTTTTTAGTAGCAGCAGCAGCAGCAGCAGCAGCAGCAGCAGCAGCAGCAGCAGCGGCTTATTTCACTAATATCCTCAAGTATATGATGGTTCACTGTGGTGCTGGAGTTTGCTGTCAGTAGTTTTCATGTTTTCCTGTTACGCGAAATGAAATGAAATTGAATCAGTTTTGAACGTCAAAACTTAATAACAGGAAGAGCAAAAGAACAGCAGTAACGGCTCATCTGCTCTTCTCTTGAGGAGATTTGGCTTAAAAAAGCAGCTAATTGTCATTTTGTGCTGCAGCCAAACAGGTCTTTTTTTTGAGAGAGAGATGAACGAGGGAACAAGGAAAAAAAAGCATCTGAAGCCACGTGAAGGACAAACTGAGCAGCCAGCTGGACTAATGAAAGGACGATGGGAAGATATCGGAATTTTAGAGATTCTGTTCCGAGGTCAAAGACAAACGAAAAAACAAAACAAAAAACAGATCATTATTTTCACAGTTTCCAATTGAACAAGCTGTGAAGACAGATCCCAATGTTGGCTGCACACTGGGCTCTTCACTTTAAAAAAAAATAAAATAAATGTCAGAGGGTGAGTCAGCATGACTCCCACCGTGAAAAAAATAACCAAAAAGACATTTATGAACCGGAGTGAAGGACAGTTGACTAAACCCGTGTTGCCCTGCCGCCCCCTCCAGAGACAGGAAGGACACACGCAGCGCTTCATCCGCGAGGTCAACACCACCAGCCGCTCCTGCGTCCTCTGGGACCTGGAAGAGGAGACCGACTACATCATCCAGGTCCAGTCCATCGGCCTGTACGGCGAGAGCCAGGCCAGCAAGAAGGTCCACTTCCGCACCCTGAAGAAGTCGGACCGCTTCCCCTCCAACAGCTCCAACCAGGGTGGGTTTCCTCACAGTGCAGGGGAGCTGCAGCAGTTATCTGGTTATCAGTGGGAGGTTGCCCAGGATGATCGACTGACCTTTCAGCTTCCAGATAATATTTGGTGGCGCTTTAATTGAATCGCCTCAAACTCCGGCTATCAGTCTTAGTTTAGGAGTCCGTCATCGACTGTTTGCCAGAACGCTGCACCGTGTGGTGAAATTAAAGGCCCAGGCCCTCCTGGGCCTTTAATTTCACTCTGTTATGTAATAAAGACGCTTTGCTTTTAGCTCCACGGCTGCAGGCTGCAGCCGCAGGGCCTTTAACCCGAGGCACACGCACAGAGGCTGGCCATTACTCCTCCTCCTCTCCCTCCATCAAGCCTCTCCGGGGCTGCCGAGTGCTTTTAAAGCACTCGCTCACAGCCTCTCGTGTCTGCAAACGGAGGCGGGAGGGGTCCGGGGGTCCGCCGAGGTTTGAATTTCTTCCTAGAAACCGATTCATTATCGAGCGGCTCTGCGAGCGTGGCTGCAGGCGACCTCCTCGGAATTTATGCAACTCTACATCGCCGCGTGGCACCTAATCAGGATTCCGACGGTCACCCCGGAACCGCAGGACTCCACAGTGCGGGTCCGTGAACCGAAGGAGGGAAAAGGAAAATCACTTTTCAGAGTCTCTGAATCAGTAATGGAGATGAGAAGAGACTCATTCTGTCAGTCATTTCAGGAAGTTATTTCACTTCCGTCTTTTAAGCTCGTTTCCCTTTCCTCCTCACATCGTCGGAGCAGTATCTCCACTCGGGTCGGCGAGCCACTCAGGAAGTGACCCCGGCTCTTGTGTTTCTTCTTAAGCTACGGTTGAGAGGGAGCGGATTTGCCTCACACAGTGCTGAATGTGAAGGGGTGGAGGGGCGCCGGGGGAAGGGGTGGAGGGTTGGCGATGACTCGCCACTTCCTAAAGAGTCTTGGAAAGGATTCAGCTCGCCGCATTAATCAGGATTTGAAGGCTTCCGTCCGACTCGTCCAAGTGGGTCAGAAAAACAGCCGCGTCCAGCGCGAGCTCGGCCTCCGCGGCGCCAGTCAGCGCCAGCTCTCCACAAATCTGAAAGGCCGACTTCTCCTGCCTCACTTTCAACTTCCAATCACATTCCATTCATCTCATTTAACGGCCGCCAAATTTTACTGCACGGTCATTCTTTTTCTGTTTACTGGGCTTTTTTGAAACCAGCAGGCGAGCCGACACACCCCAGCAAGTGATAAATGATCCAAGAAGATGAATATTTACACTTTTAACTAATTGACTCTATGCGTGTGATGGGAAATGACACCACAGCCGCAGTTTTCTTTTCAGCTCAGGGAAAAATGTTCCAAAAGAAAGTAAAGCCTCGTGTGATCTCCATAAAGCTTCACGCACCTAAACTGGACATCCCCCCCTAACCCCCCCTAACCCCCCCACCCCACCCCACCCAGTAACTAGTAGCTGGCCCTTGTTCCCAACAAGCCCTTTAAGTAAGGCTGCAGCATCACAGAGGCACTTAGAAGCTCCTTATGTTGGAGCCAAGTGGCTTCTGTGAAGCTAAATTGATTTGCGGTTTCATGCAGGCCCAGAGACACGCTTCACCGCTGATCAATAATGTCCCTTTTTTAAAATGCAATTTTCTTTTGCTAATGTTATTACATACGGGGGCATACTCCAGTTAGTGTATAGCATGTATCTGCCAAGATGCAGTATCCATCATACAGAGTATTTCCTGGCAAGACGCTTGCCGACAATGTGCACTTTACTTGGATTATCTTTTTTTTATATATACCAGCGTCTCCATTTGAATTACAAGAGCTGCAAGGAAAGCCTTTAATCCCAGAGCATATATATATGCTCCTCCTCCACGTGTTGTGCCGCATATGAGCTCCACGATCCGATATGTTGAAGGCGGCACAAGCATTGAATTCACACAAGATCAGAAATTGACAGAGGTGTATAGATATATAACACCTCTATATGTACATAGAGGTATCATCAGCATAGCACAAGACTGGACTTTCTGAAAAAAAAACAAAAAAAACAAGCAACATCAATTATTAAGCCAGGCGACATTTCACTCCACATACACCGGCGCTGTGCCTCTGGAGCATCAGTGGAGGTTGTAAAAATTCATCCTTTTTTTTTTTTTGCGGGGAAACGCTAATGGGACACTAAAAACGAGCTAGCAGAAGTTGGCGGCTAAATTCCAAACACAGTGAAATCCTGGTGTGTTTTTTTTTTTTGGTTCTTCCTCCACGTGAAGCTGTTGTCAAAGACTGAAGCCGGTTTTATAATTGGTGTGTTGTTGGCGACGGCCGGCGGTGTTGCAGGAGGCTCTTTGTTATGACGTCCATAGTTTGACAACACTGCGCCGGCCGGGAAAAGGCTCTGGTGGCGCCCCTGTCGATACACATTCATTATTAAAGGTCCCATATTATACCAATTTTCTGATGTTTATTTTTTTGTCCCCCCCTCCCCCCGACTCCAGTGGAGCAGCGCTGCATGATTAATTATTAAAAAAAAAAAAAATTCTCTTTCATTTTATCCCTCGGTTTGCAGCCTCGGTGCTCTGTTGGGAGGCAGGAAGAACGCCCGGCCGTGGGTGTGAGGTGTCAGCATCCCTTTGTGATGTCACAGAGGGCTGATTTCCACAGCAGTGTGTTTTGGTGCAGAGTGGAGGAAGCAGACCGGAGGCACTGACAGACGAGGAGCACTTGCGACCGTCTGAGAACATGACGGCACAAAAACAACGTGTGCCAGTTGCTCAAATTAGCGCACGCTGGTTGTGTCGCTTCAAACGAGAATTTCTTTTCCTCCGACGCACAAACACCCGGAGCAGTCGGACCTACGATGAGTCCCCTCAGACACAATTACCACGCGTTACTCCGAGGAAAACAAAGCCTCCTCCTTCTGAGTCAGACTCCTGCACGGCTTCCCCGACAACAAAAAAAAACTAGAAATTCTTCATCCTCCGACTTCAGATCAGCTGTGACAGGATTACATAACTTTGCAGACTTGAAACGAGTTTTGTCGGGATGTTGTGCTTCAACAGCTCTGCAGCGTTTGTGTGCTGTTCTCTGTTAAAAAAAAAAAATTGCATTCCAGCGGGTGAATCGCGTGCGGATCGTTTCAGATCGAGCGATCGCTGCTGTTTTTCCCGCAACTGCCAAAAATCCTCCAACAGATTATCTGACAAAAGAGTGTGAAGGGTTTTGTCGTGTAAATTTGGCATCGCACACGACAACTACTTCCGCAAATCCATTCGACTCATGCAGGACAGATGAGCAAATCCCAGCCGAGAGATAAACATATATAAAAGGGGGATTTGCTGTTAAATCTTGATTTTAGCTGCTTCCTGTTCAACAATGCAGGTGTTTTCAGCTCCCCACCTTGTAAACATGCTGCACAATCTAATCTATTTCCAGTGGAAGGAAGCAGACTGAGCTTCCTGCACCCTCAGAGTTGCTGATTATTAAATCTCTATCTTGCTTTTGGCGTTTGTATTTGTTTCAAACAAAAGCAAGGCAGGCGAGACAACAGGATGGCTAAAGAAAATTGCTCCGTTTCAGAAACGCACACACGGCGATGATAGATTACACAACGTCTCTTCTCCAACTAGACCGCAGCAGCCGTGCTGCGTCTTTATCTTCCCGCCGACACGTTTTGCAGCTTCCCAGGCCGGCAACGGGGAACTCGGCCGCCAGCAGAACGCTGAAAACCGATTCGCTATCACACAAGGACGCAGCACAACACACACCGATAAGGTCAACCGTGTACGACGCAGCTGCAGCAGGAGGTGGCGTTCAGGTTCACCATCGAAATCAACCTCCTTTCAATGAATCATCCGATTATCTCAGAGACAAGATTAAATAGCAAAATAAAACCAACATTGCTTCTGATGTGCTGCCATCGTCCCGAGGGCGGATCCTCCAGTCTTTACTGAGACACGTGACCTTTGATATGAGGGAGCCGGCGGCGGCATATTGCTGTGTGGGTTGGGTTTGAACAGAAGAACTGAAGAGGGATTAATGAAGTGAGGGGGAACAACTTGCTGGAGCGCCGACCTGAGACCCGACCTGGCATTTCAGAGGAACGTGCAGCCTGATATCAGCTCTGGTCGGCTGGTGGTTGAAGCTCAGAGTGGGAACAGGCGGCAGGTCGTGACAGCAGCGTCTCATCAAGAGGGTTTTTTTTTTTGTTAAATAGTCCCAGCATGTGCAGATTTTTTTTTTGTAGTTCTACTTTTCATCATCTTCGGCGTTTCCTGAATCTTTTAGATTTAGAAGTTACGTTAAGTTATGTTACGTAAAGTTTGACTAGGCTAGGCTAGGCTAAGCTAAGCTAAGTTAAGTTAATCTTTGCAACTGGCAGAACTTCCTGGTTTGGTCACAATTAAAAAGGAAATTGATT
Organism: Nelusetta ayraudi; assembly: GCF_046127955.1. Lineage (NCBI taxonomy): Eukaryota > Metazoa > Chordata > Actinopteri > Tetraodontiformes > Monacanthidae > Nelusetta > Nelusetta ayraudi. Next base: position 2,954 of record NW_027466132.1, on the reverse strand, counting down.
GGTCGTAGAATCCTGCGGGCTACTGAAAATACTTCTGGAATCAAATTTGAGCCATGTGAGGTCACAGATTTAGGCGGTCATTTAATTCTCCACGGGGCGCGACCCACAACTGGGCTCTGCTCCTCGGTCATTTAGAAGGCAAATCAAAAAAAAAGTTTCCCGACGGTAGAAGATTTACTGCCAAAGGGGAATTGTTACTGCAAAAGACGTAATCTACCAAACAAGTTACACAAGAAGTCGAGAAGCGGAAGTTCGCACACTGGAACGAGCGATCGTTCGCATGCATGGAATCGCGCCGGTGAAAAACAAAGCAATAATCATTTCGGGGGGGAAAGGATATTGCCACGCAAACAGCCCTCATCCAACTCCTCAACCACCAGATTTATAATGTCTACCAATTTGCAGCGGAGCACTGCTGGGTGATTTGTGGCGGCATTAAAACGGCTCCCGTCCTCATCCACGATCCAGCGCGCTACAACCGCGCAAAGGCAAAAATATATATATATTCTAATTGACCCCACTCCTCACTCAGTCATCATATACAGACTGGCTGAGTGTTTTTTGCCGGCTGCAGCTTCTTGACAACGTGATTCACTAAAAGGAGCAATCGGGAAGAGTGGCGCTCTGGACGGCTTCCACGCCGGCGGGAAAGAGATAGTTTGGACCAGCGAGTGGAAACGAGCCGCGTGGTCGATCCAATAAAGGAGGCTGCAGGCTGCCGGGGGTTGATGGACGGCGGCCCCGATGCCTTCGACCGTGTCTGACCACCACAGTCTCTCGGTGGAAGAGGGAAGAGGTGCAAGGGAGAGAGAAAGAAAGAAGGAATTGCAGTTTTACCGTTTTCTACACGTCGCGCTCCCCTGATTTATCACCAAAAAAAAAACGGCTTTTATCAGCTCATTAGTTCAGTCTGTTGGAGGCTTCTTAGCTTTTAGACACTTGAAGCTTTTTACACAATTAGCATGACCTGCTAATGTGAGTTTTGATGGTGCATTTTACAATGAGAGTCTGGTCTGTTTTCTGGCCCTAGACGACCCCACGGTGCAGGGCCTCGACAAGTCCCGCCACCTGCAGACGGGGGAGATGATCATCATCGTGGTGGTCTTGGTCATGTGGGCAGGTAAGGTGGTGTAATTATGTCGTTTTCCATTAAGGAGACAAAAAAACTGCTCAATACAAAAGATTGCGGATCCGGAGCGCTGATTAGAATTGACTGTTTCACCCTGAATGCTGCAAAAAAAAACAAAAAAACATAAAGCAAAACATTCAAACAAACGTAGAATAAAATCGCAGTGGTTGTTCAACTACAACAACCTCAGCATCAACAGCAGCTGAGAAGCTAACAAGACGCTGATGATAAAAACTAGAATCTCAAAGATTGACGTTTCACATTTGAACCTCATTTATTCATTATTAGTTACACCTCTGGTTTGTTCTGCTGGCCACACTGCTACTTGCATCTCTGGGCCTTTGCAATCCGCACCACCCATTGATTATTTAAAGGTTATTAAAAGGCTGAGTGGGAATCCAATGACGCCTGATATCAATAAATAAAACTCTGCAAGCCGTTACCGGTAAATGGACGGCGGTAAAATCCTGCCCAATAAGCTGAAAGATAATTGGACTCTCCCCCGGGGGGAGCCGCGATGTCTCTGTGTTAACGCCTGACGTCAGCCCCGGCGGTAGGGAGCGACGGGGCCGAGACGTTTCACACACTAGATTATCTTGTAAGCGCCATCGATACATCGACGGCCGGATCAATAGAGCGCTTATCGACGGCGGCACTGACGGGATCCCAGCGAGAGTCAGTCAGAGTCACAGAGCGGAGCGATAAAGTGCAAACAACAACCTCCACAACTCGGACCGTTTTAATTCTTTGAGGTTGTATTTTTTTTTTCTTTGGGGGGGGGGGGGTTGTTGTTAGAATTGCGCAAAAACCTAAGGGAATATCGGAATAAAAAACTGGTAATGGAGAGAAAAATAGAACAACCATTCTTGACAACAAACCAACGTAAACAAACAAAGGCAAACGTACGGCTTATGCGCTTCACACCATTCAATGGGAACACCTGCAAATTGCAATTGTACTTTGTCGAAATTTTTTGAAATATCGCTTCTATTTTGCGAAGAACTGTCATGGAAACGCAGCGTCAGGCTTGATTTTACGGTTTTCCCCCTGAGAGCCGCTCTGCTGTCTGCCATCCCGCTCAGAGTTCAAAGGCAGCGCACCGGTTAATGAAGAGCTAAAACATTGGAAATAAATATGACAGGATGCCAGAAGTAGGCGCTCCCACCCCCGAGTGCCGCACTGAGATGTTCAGTGATACTAATGAGAGAAACCGAAGCAGCACGTAGGCTGCAGGGAGTGGGAGTAGATTAAAAAAAAAAAAAACGTTCATGTTGTCACGTGGCCTATTTTTTTTTTTTTTTTACCTGTATTGGTAAATCTCTGTTGGCCTCTGTCTATTAAATGTATTATATTCTAAAAAGAAACCCAAAAAAAACAGTTAACTAGTGTATTTGAACAATGAAATGGGCATCTTGTCTGAATGTAGAAATGAGAGTCTTTCTACTTTAGATTTGACTCCCTTTCGAAACAGGAACAAAGCATCAGTTTTTGGCAGGAAGCTAAAACTGAGAATGAAAAAAACAAGTAAAAGAGAAAAACTAAAATGTTCTATGATCGGAGACCATTGATCATTTCATGACAAATTCAGCCCCACAGTGCGATCCGCTGCTACAGCCAATCACCACAGCGGGGGGGGGGCACACAGTCTCAGGTGCTCCTTGTGTCCTTGAATGTGTCCTTGAACCCAAAACAACACGGCAGTTATTCAGGAGGACGATTCGGTTGTTCAATGCTTGTTCTGTGCCTGTTTGAAAGGAATTTGAAGATATTTGAGTGCAGCTCGCTGCCTTTAAAAACGCGGGTGCAGCTCTGCTCTGTGCTGATG